>NC_057386.1:47408431-47608971 GCF_019320065.1 Cervus canadensis | reverse complement strand
AGAAGTCCATGTAATTTTTAGAAATGTTTTCCATGTGGTTTACACAATTTGATATTACTCCTACTTTAAAAATTTTAACTTCTCCATAATAAGCATTATAGGGGCTAATTGGTTGGTTCTCCTCATTTCAAATTTCTGTCATTTGCCTGGGTGACGTTTTCTCTACTTTCATCTATTTTAGTAATTTTATATTGTATGAAGTGTTGGACAAGCGTGATGAGGCTGGAGTATGAATGGTTTCATCTCATTCACCTTATCTTTTTGGACTTCTAGATTTGCCTAAATCTTCCTGTCTTCTCTGGAACATTACTGAACTATCCAGAGCTTACTACCCTTGAATTCCTGTGACTCTTAATTTGTATCCTTATTATTTTATTATTTTTACATATGTATGGTGGTGTTTTATGTGTATTAATTCAATCTTCCTGCTAGAGTGCAAGTTTCTTGAGGAGGAATCTTTTTTCAAAAAAAGTCGCTTTGCACAGATAGATGTTCAGCATTTCTTGGGTGATCTGGTGGCTAAGACAGTAAAGAATCTGCCTGCAATGTGGGAGACCTAGGTTTGATCCCTGGGTTGGGAAGATCCCCTGGAGGAGGGCATGGCAGCCCACTCCAGTATTCTTGCCTGGATAATCCCCATGGACAGAGGAGCCTGGCAGGTCGCACAGTCCATGGGGTCGCAAAGAGTCAGACACGACTGTGACTGAGCACATAGCACAGGAGAACCAGATGGTTACAGTCATTGGTGTCTTTATATGATTATGATGTGTTGTACTTTATATAAAATCAGTAGTTATTTTTTAGTTTTGTTTTAAGATACATGCTTGACCCTCTATGTTCTGTGGGTTTTGTGTCTGCTGATAAGGAGGACTGACTGTATTCATTGTACTGCTCCATTTAACGTAAAGGACTTGAGCATCTGTGGATTTTGGTATTCTGGAACCAGTTCCCCACAGATACCAAGGGACGACTGTACCTTTTAAATTTCATTTCCGTGTTTTCATCTGAATGTTTAAATAACATGTGGCTCATACCTCAAACTTTGTAGGAATGTAACTGAAGGTTACAGTTATAGGTTCAAGAGAACTGCACTGCATAGCAGTTCTGTATGTATTAGAAGAATTTATTAGAAGACAGGCACTTGTAGGTGGCACTGGGATTTAGAAGACTTTTGCTCATCTTACATATTTGTGTCAGTTTGAGGATTGGAAAATGCATGCAGTATATCTACTTCTCTCTGGTGCCTTTGTGATCCTGACAGGGTAAGCTAAGCTGAAAGGATAGGCTTGTCTGTTTATCTTAGTATCCTGAGTCCCTATACCTGGAATGATAGATATTTATGCATTTCCCTATGCAAGTGAAAACACTGCAAGTGGATTTTTCAGCCTTTCAAAGCTTTCACATTTATTAAGTCCTTCACAATTATTTCCTGATAGTTAAAAAGGAAAACTGATTTAATGGTTGCACGTCTGTAAAACCCTTTCTAAACTCTCTGTGTGTGTATTCCTAATGTTAACAAATAAAATAAATATACTTTTCTCATACATATGAGAGAAAGCAAAATTGTACTTAATTATGATGCTGATTGTAATAGAAATATATATAGCTTTATGACTAGTATTTTCAACTATGTCTTAACCTTGTAAGGAACTTCTGAAATGTTTCATCTTCACAAACGCAGGTGTGTATGTCATTTTTTTTTTCTGACTTCAGTAATTTATTATTACTATAGTAAACTACTATAGTAAACTGTCTATAATATGAACTTTACTCTTTGAACCATTGAAAAGTGCATACTTCACTGCCATTAAGTGCATTTCATGATATTGTGCAACCATCACCAGTATCTATTTCAAGAACTTGTTCATTGTCCCAGATAGAAACTCTATAATTGTTAAATAGTAACCCCTCACATTTGCCACCCCCCAAGCCCTTAGTAACCTTTATTCTGCTTCTACTCTGAGTCTGTCTCTTCTAGATACCTCAGGCAGAATCTTGCAATATTTATCCTTTCATGTCTCATTTCACTTAGCATAATATTTTCAAGGTTAATCCATGTTTGTAACATGTAGCAGATTTCATTCCTTTTTATGGCTGGATAATACACATATACTACATTTTGTTTATCCATTCATCTGGACATTTGAATTGTTTTTACCTTTTGGTTATTGTGAATAATCCTTCTAGGAACATTGGTATACAAATATCTCTCCAAGACCCTGTTTCAGTTCTTTTGATATATACCTTGGAGTGTTGTCCAGTCGCTAAGTCATGTCCAACTCTTTGTGACCCCATGGACTGCAGCACACCAGGCTCCCCTGTCCTTCACTGTCTCCTGGAGTTTGCTTAGATTCATATCCATTGAGTCAGTGATGCTATCTAGTCATTTCATCTTCTGCCACCCTCTTCTCCTGCCCTCTGTCTTTCCTTGCATCAAGGTCTTTTCCAGTTGAGTCAGCTCTTTGCATCAGGTGGACAAAGTATTGGAGCTTCAGCTTCAGCATTAATCCTTCCAGTGAATAGTCAGGGTTGATTTCCTTTAGGGTTGACGGGTTTGATATCCTTGCTGTCCAGTGGATTCTCAAGAGTGGATTCTCCAGCACCGCAATTCGAAAGCATGTTTTTTGGTGCTCATCCTTCTTTATGGTCCAACTCTCACATCTCTACATGACCACTGGAAAAACCATAGCTTTGACTATACGGACTTTGTTTGCAAAGTGATATCTCTGCTTTTTAATATGCTGTCTAGGTTTGTCATAGCTTTCCTTCCAAGGAGCAAGCGTCTTAATTTCATGGCTGTAGCGCTGTCCACTCAATGTTAAACAGTTTGATGAACTGCCAAATTGTTTTCCAAAGTGGCTGCACTGTTTTACACTCCCACCAGGAGTGTATTCGAGATTGCAGTTTTTCCATAACCTTGTCTACACTTGTTATTTGTCTTTCTTTTTTCTTCTTTGTCTTTGATGTTTATTTTTTATTTGGCTGTGTGGGGTCTTAGTTGCAGCAGATGGGATCTTCGTTGTGGCCTGTGGCTCTGTTAGTTGTAGCACATGGAACTTTGTTCCCCAACCAGAGATCCGACCCGCATCCGCTGCATCGCAGGGCGGATTCTCCAGGGAAGTCCCTATTTGCCTTTCTTACTTTAGCCACCCTAGTGGATAGCAGTTTTGATTTGTATTTCCTTAATGGCTAGTGATGGTTGATCATCTTTTTCTGTGCTCTGTCATTTGTGTATTTTCTTTGCTTATTTTTGAAATGAGTTGTTTGCTTTGTTGTTGTTGTACAAGTTCTTTATATATTCTAGATATTAATCCCATATTGGATATATGATTTGCAAATATTTTCTCCCTTTGTGGGGGATGTTTTTCATGCTCTTGATAGTGTCTTTGGTGGTCAAAATTTTGATGATGTCAGGTATTTAGTTTTGTTTTTAAATGTTATAGTGTTATAGAGTGTGTAGAAGATAAAACTAAATCCGCAAAAAATTGAACCCACAGCTGTAGAAAGCCAGAGGAGAAAGAAGCCTACTTCCTATATCCAAAAGACCTCCGCAAATAATAGAATCCTTTGGACATAAGTAATATGCACAGGCTGTGGGTAAATTAAAAGCAAACAATATTCATAAAGGCAGTGCTGTCTGAAATGAAAGTTCTGGAGAGCCAACTTCATGATTAAATTTAGCCAGGCTGGAAAATTGGGATATTCATTGAGGAACATTGTAAAGATCAACCTCCATCATTGCAAGTCAGTTCAGTCGCTCAGTCGTTCCTGACTCTTTTCGACCGCATGGACTGCAGCACACCAGGCTTCCCTGTTCATCACCAACTCCTGGAGCTTCTGCAGACTCACGTCCTTTGAGTTGGTAATGCCATCCAACCATCTCATCCTCTGTCGTCCCCTTCTCCTCCTGCATTCAGTCTTTCCCAGCATCAGGGTCAGTTCTTCTCATCAAGTGGCCAAAGTGTTGATTTCCTTTAGGATTGACTGGTTTGATCTCCTTGCAGTCCAAGGGACTCTCAAGAGTCTTCTCCAACACCATAGTTCAAAAGCATTAATTCTTTGGCACTCAGCTTTCTTTATAGTCCACATCCATGGAAGTAGTCTCACATGACTACTGGAAAAACAATAGCTTTGACTAGATCCTTTGTTGGCAAACGTGCACAAATGATAATTGGTAGCCTCACAAGGAATGAGATGTGCCTTGTGTCTTTATCAATTCTAAGGAGGCCTAAAGCCTATGTGTTATATATGCTGCCAAAGTAGAGACCATTTTATTGTTAAGATGGTACTTAGTGATGCAAATAACGTTTATATGTCTTAAAATCTTATGTTTTTGTAGGCACTCTTTTAAAGAAAGTTTTGCCTTTTTTTTTTTAAACTTTCTACCTGGAAATAGATTCTCAAAAGTTATATCTTAATGGGCATATAGAGATTAATAGGTGAGTAATACTGGGTGATAAATACTTGCTGTAAGAGGTTTATTTTTAGCTATGTAACCTCACAGATGTAGTTCTTTGCCATATCAAAATTGTACTATAGCAGTGTTCTTTGTGTGATTTTATTAGAGGTTGTCAGCCATTCATATAATGATTCTTACTTCCAGAAGATTTTCTCTCTTGGCAGTGGCTTTTAAAACTTAATATATTGGAGAAAACTTCTTTTCTAGACTTAAGGCTGATATTCTATGTTAGTCTGAATATTTTTTCCCCAGGTTTTGACTGAATAGCTGACTTTAATCAATTGTTAATACTTTAATGTTGCAATTTAGTGCAATTACAGTAGAATAGAATACTCCAAGGAAGAAGTTAAATTTTCTTCATTTTAAAAAAGTTGAAAAAAATCAGAATATAATTGGCAAAAAAATTGATAGGAAAAATGCAGTGCATATTCTGACCTACTGTTTTTTGATTACATATATTGGGAGATATGGGTTATCCTTTATTTCCAAATTAATGTAGAAATTAGAAATTTGTTGGAAAAATAAAAAAAGACATGTCAAAATTAGTATTTACATTTTTCACCTTCTGCTGACATTTTGTGCTTAGAATTCACATCTCAATTTTGATTGTCATATTAGACTTATTTCTACAGCTTTCTGTCAGATTGCTTCTACCAGTGTTGATGGGATAAGGGTAATCATAACTCTAGCCTTATCCATAGAGTATACTCAGCTCTGCTACATTTAAAATAGGAAAAGGAAAAACAGTTTTAACCAGAGATAATTTAGTATATGTTATTTATACACTTTACGGGTTTGTGTATATATGTGTTTGATCCTAGAATGCAAATTCCAGCATTATGCTATATAATTTATGGTGCGTTATAGGTATTTCTTTTTTTTTTTAATTTTATTTTTTTTTTATTAGTTGGAGGCTAATTACTTCACAACATTTCAGTGGGTTTTGTCATACATTGATATGAATCAGCCATAGATTTACACGTATTCCCCATCCCGATCCCCCCTTCCACCTCCCTCTCCACCCGATTCCTCTGGGTCTTCCCAGTGCACCAGGCCCGAGCACTTGTCTCATGCATCCCACCTGGGCTGGTGATTTGTTTCACCATAGATAGTATACATGCTGTTCTTTTGAAACATCCCACCCTCACCTTCTCCCACAGAGTTCAAAAGTCTGTTCTGTATTTCTGTGTCTCTTTTTCTGTTTTGCATATAGGGTTATCATTACCATCTTTCTAAATTCCGTATATATGTGTTAGTATGCTGTAATGTTCTTTATCTTTCTGGCTTACTTCACTCTGTATAAGGGGCTCCAGTTTCATCCATCTCATTAGGACTGGTTCAAATGAATTCTTTTTAACGGCTGAATAGGTATTTCTTTAAATGCTCAATAATACTGTTCATGTAGTACACTATAACTTAAATTATCGGAATTTGTGTTTATTTTTTTGTAATAAAACAACTTATCAAGAGTAGTTTCAGGCTTCCTTCTTGTATAACTTAAAATATGGAGTGGACCTCTTTTCTTTTGTGAATTGTCATATTCCTTTTTAAATATGGATTAACTTCCAGTACTTTTTCTTTTGTGCTTCCAGTGTTGTGAAAGTAACTCTGAGGTTTCCTTAAAGGTGGTTGTTTTTTTTTTTGCACCTGTGTTGCTTCCTGTGGGACATCATCATTTTCAACACAATCACTGTCCTTTTTTACCTTTCACCACGTTCCTCTAAATGCATATCTAGTGTCTCTTAAAAATTAGTAATATCAATATTTCTATGGTCAGCTGTTACTTCTAAATCTCCATTTATGTTCATTTTGAATTTAGCATTATTTCTTCATTTATTTGCTACATTTTTTATCTTTGTTTATGAGTTCCCTCTTGATTATCCATTTTCATAAAATATGGATTTATTATGCAAGTACCTTTGCTCTCCACGTGAGAACTACATAACAGATGCTAAGTGACCAATTATAGACAGACTTTTAGAGAAGTGACATGATTTATCACTGATCATGATCTGCCTGTTTGCATAGAGATTTGTGCACTGAAGAGATAGCAGTGAAGTTTGGACTTTATGCAGTTATTTACAGTTAATATAATGTGATAACTGAAATTTAAGCTATGTTTTGGGGGGACTTGGGTTATTCAGCTCAACTGTAGTAACTGAAATTCATGCATGTGGTAACCATACAAAGCAAGGAATGCCTTTGTATTAGGAAGAATAACTAGTTTCTCTACAGTTCGTAAAATAAGTGCTTTGGTGAGGATTTGATTTCTCAAGAAGGGAATAAATGTGTCTGTGGTTTGTAGAATAAAAAGGACATGTGTGCTCAGGCACTCAGTTGTGTCTGACTCTTTTGAGACCCCATGGACTGTAGCCTGCCAGGCTCCTCTATCATTGTGATTCTCCCTACAAAAATAATGAAGTGGGTTGTCACTTCCTTCTCCAGCTGATTTTCCTGACCAGGGATCGAACCCGGGTGTCGTGCATTGTAGGTGGATTCTTTACCTACCGAGCCACTAGGGAAGCCAAAGGACATGAGGCTTACCTATATAACCTCAGTGTTTTCTTACACTTAAAAATTCTACGAGCTTACTGCTTTTAACATAGACAATGTATGATGTGCTTACATTCTATGGGTAGATTTTTAGATGCTTTTTGTTTCTTACCTACCTTGTGAAATTGAGTAACAAAGATAATGTTATTTCACCCCCAAAATTTAGTAATGATTATTTGTTTATATTGTTTATATTTAAAATAATTATGAACAGCTTGTGTCCACCAGTAGATTAGTAAAGTGAATTATATTCACACAATGAATATCATATGCTCATTAAAACTGATACTGTAGAAGAATATTTAATAACATGGAATGCTGTTCAAAATATGGTTCAGTGAGGAAAACAGTATAATGTGTGATCTCATTTTTGTAAAAATGGTATACATGTAAAGGAAAACAAATTTGAAGAATATATTGCAAAATATTAACAGATTATCACTGTGTTTGAAGTTGATGGTGTTTTTCTTGTCTCCTTGTATGTGTGTTTTTCAAAAAAGCTTAAGTTGTATTTTCTTATTACCAAAAAAAGAGGCAGTATCACGTTTTATGCCACTTCATAAATGATGTGTGTTTCTTTCATATTTAGCTGTAATAAGGAGCCCCATGTCTTTTGATATTCCAGTGGAATTAAAGTCCCTTTGGAGTTTTAAATATTTATTTGTTTTTGGCTGTGTTGGGTCTTAGTTGAGGCACGTGGATCTTCGTTGTCACGTGCAGGCTTCTGTCCAGTTGTGGTGTGTGGGCGCCAGAGCACAAGTGCTCTGTAGGTTGCAGCACCTCGGCTCCCTTGTTGGGGCTCATGGGCTCCCTTGTTGGGGCTCATGGGCTCAGCTGCCCCAGTGCAGGTGGGATCTTAGTCGCCCAACCGGAGATCAAACTTGCATCCCCTGAATTGGAAGGTGGATTCTCAGCCACTAGACCACCAGGGAAGTCCCCCATTGTAAATTTTCTGTGACTTTTTTTAAGATTAAATTTTCAGGTTAATGTATAAATACGTTTAGTGTGCTTTCTAGCCATTATGAACATGGAGTTGTGTTTTATGGAGCTTTCAACAGCTTTTATTAATTTATTCCCTTTACCATTTAACAACTTTTCAAAGTTTTTTGTGCTGCAGAACAATAGAGGCTATTTGCTGGTATCACAATTAAAAGTGTTTCTGTTGACAGAATATCAGGTTAAGAGCTTTAGGACTTATTGAAAAATATTCAGGTTTTTTCAATATAATTGAAGAAATTTTTCTAAAAAATGTAGTATATTTTCTTCAAAATCACAGTTAGGAGAATGATTTGATAGCTGCCTCTCCCATTAGCTTATAAAAAAGATGTTTTGAGTTTATCATTAAAGTAATCTAGATAAGTTCCTATTAAACATTTGAATACTACTTTGTTAATCTGAGTTATATAGAAAAGTTAAAGGTAAATTATTTTTAAAGTGTTCAAGTAGAAAAAATAAAGTTGAATAGTAAGAAATTACATTTCTTTCACAAATCTCTTCTGTGTGTAATTTGTAAGTTCCTTTTGCCTTTCCCCCCTTTTAAAACCTTTATAGTTTGTTAGATTTGACAAAAGCACTTAGATTTCTTATTGAAATGAATAATTGGATGATTAATTTTTTTTACTAAATGCCTATGTACTGTTCTAGGCTCTTTTGTGAGTGCTAGTTGTACCAAGATAAGACATGATATGACCTTCAGGGCCTTGTAATTCAAGTAAGATAAAGCATGGTCATGAAGGAGAGTTTGGGGGTGAAAGGAAGAGGACTGAAAGATGATGAGGTGACCAGGTGGCATTGTAAAAAGTAGGGTAGTATCTATTGAGAAGGAGGGAGCATTGTAAACAAAGGCAAACGGGATGTCGTCTTAACACCCAATAGCACTTTTGTCAAATGTGTTTAAAAATTAAAAAGCAACACGATAGCATTACTGAAAAACTGGAAAAGGGAGAGAATTTCACTGATGATCCTGTCACCGGACATAGCCAGTCATTTGCTTTTACTTTTTTTTTCCGATAAATGTTTTATATTATTTTGCATGTAA
The DNA here is from genome assembly GCF_019320065.1 of Cervus canadensis. NCBI lineage: Eukaryota > Metazoa > Chordata > Mammalia > Artiodactyla > Cervidae > Cervus > Cervus canadensis. The sequence continues at coordinate 47,599,921 of NC_057386.1, read as the reverse complement.
CACATGCAGTTTTATATCTTCTAGTGTTTTCTGAGATGTCTATTTTTATTGGTGCCATACATGCATATAGCTCAAAGGGGTAAGTAATTTAAGATTTGTTGAATAATAAGCAGTTGCCTTATCTTCATATTTTCTCCTTCTCACAAGAGACTATATTCTAGGCATTATCTGTTGACTTCCTGACTTCTTAGCATGTGAATTTAGCTTTCTTCCCCTCCTTCCCCCTGAACTGCTTCCCCATTCACCTCTCCCTATTACTTCATCCTACCACTACAGTAATATGGTAATTTTGATTAGATATATATTCAGTGTTTACCTTAGGACCATGTACATATCATTCACAGTCAATGTTATGTAGTGAGCTATGATTTTTCTATCGCAATTTTTTTTTCTTAGTGATAATAAGGGTGGTTTTATTTGCATTTGTTTAGTGTTCCTAAGTAAGAATCACTAATTCAACCCTATACTCACCTCTCAAGATTATCAGATGTTATCAGTTTCTTCTAATGTTTTCCTGTAGCCTTGGAACTCAGCTCAAACTAGACTGGTTACTCTTTGAACCTAGTCCATAGTTAGGATCCTGGGAATTTCTTCTACCCTTATCCTGGGGCTTCTCCTGTACTAGATCTTTGTTACTTCTGTCAGGCGAGTGTATGCTGCTTGGTTCTTTGTCTTGTCACAACAAAGATTTGGAGTGATGGACATTAAAGCCCCCTCTCGGTGGGTCACAGCTCTTGGGTCTTGGACAGACCGTGTTATAGCTCTCAGGTCTCGAACATGTTATAGCTCTTAGAGAAATCAGTGTTACAGCTCTACTTTATTTAGAAGATAGCAGGAAAATCCATCTTTGAGGCATGAGGGCACGTGGATCCAAAGACGAGAAGAGAAGAGCACCCCATCGCGCAGGGGAGAGAGCGAGAGCGAGCGAGCGAGCGAGAGAGAGAGAGAGCGAGAGAGAGAGAGAGAGAGAGAGAGAGAGAGAGAGAGAGAGAGAGAGAGAGAGAGAGAGAGAGAGAGAGAGAGAGAGAGAGCGAGAGAGAGAGAGGGAGAGAGAGAGAGCGAGCGAGAGAGAGAGCGAGAGCGAGCGAGAGAGAGAGAGAGAGCGCGCGCGCGCGCCGCCGAGAGAGAGAGAGAGAGAGAGAGAGAGAGAGAGAGAGAGAGAGCTAGAGCGAGAGAGAGCGAGAGAGAGAGCCCTTTGGCTCCTCTTTTTATATGGTTTTTTCTTACCCTGGGCCTGTCCTATGCAAATTGGGCTTAGGCTGGAGCGCTGTTCTACCTGAAGTCCTCACGGTCCTCGGACCTTCCTTTGACCTTCCTCTCTTCTATTTTTGCGGGCTTTTCCCTTCCTGTCTTTTAGCCACCGCCGTTTTGGACTCCTTTTCCCTATTCTAACTACCTAACACTTCTATCCCATATCTTCTGCTTTCTAGATTTTTCCTTGTTTTGATTTCCTTGAGGAACTTTTTGAGCATTTTATCTAAGGTAAATTATTAAAATTTTTAAGTCTGAAAATATATACTTTTTAACAGTGTAAGCCTTTTTATTTTCATAGCTGGCATTACAAATAGCATATTGATAAAAACAAAACAAAAAAACCGCTGTACTCCACGAATTCCTAACTTACTACATCATTTAAGCTGTATGGACTCCTCTACTTCATACTTTTTATTTCATTCAGCAGCTATGGATATATGTAAATCTGAAAACATCTTAATTCTGTCCTCATACTTAACTGAAAGTTTGTCTGAGTTAGAATTCTAAGTTAGAAATCAATTTTCTTCAGAATTTTGAAAAAGTGTTGCTTCATTTTTACCCTGGCTTCCCATTTGCTGTTGAGATATCCAGTGCCATTCTAATTCTTGAACTGTTGTATTTGTTTCTGTTTCTGGACGGTTACAGGATTTTTATCTAAAATGTTCTGAAATTTCACAGTGATGTCCTTTAGTATGGCTCTGTTTTCACCTATTTACCACTAAAAATGGAATCCTTTAATCTGAACAGGAAATGAAAAAGAATTATCTCACAGATGATTTCCTCTCTTAGATTTCCTTTCTTCTTGCAGCTCTTATTTGGATATTGAATCTCCTGGACTAATCCTCTACTTTTCTTAGTTTTTTCCATCTTTGTCTTTTACCACTTTGAGGGAGATTTCTTTAAATTCACCTTACAGTTTTTCAATTGATCTTTGCTTTTCTGCTCTCATTTTTAAAAAGTTTTTAAGAGCTCAATTTTTTATTGAAAATTTTCATGTGGTAAATTTACGTGTGGTGAAATGCACAGATCTTAAGTGTACACTTCAATGAGTTTAAAAAACATGCATTCATGTAACCTACACTGCTTTCAAAATAAATCTTAAATGTTTAGTTCAGTGAATTCTGACAAATGCTTTATAATTATGTTATTACCCAATTCAAGATATAGAATATTTCCGTCACCCTAGAAAGACCCCTTTATGCTTTTTTCCCACCATGCAATTATTCCCACCCACCAGCTGCTGCTGCTAAGTCACTTCAGTCGTGTCCGACTCTGAGCAACCCCATGGACAGCAGCCCACCAGGCTCCTCCGTCCCCTGGTTTCTCCAGGCAGGAATACTGGAGTGGGTTGCCATTTCCTTCTCCCCCACGCACCAGAGGCTTCAACTTTTCTGACTTCTGTTGCCATATATTAGTTTTGTTCATTTTTACACTTAATATAAGTGGAATCATATAGTATGTATCCTTTTGCATCTGGCTTTTTTTGCTCAAAAAATGTCTGAGAGATGTGATATTCATCCATGTTGTTGCTGAGAAGTATTCTCCTGTGTGAATTTAGTTTTCTTCAGTAGGACATTTGGGTTTTCTCGTTTTGGCTATTATGAATAAAACTGCTATAAACATTTTTGTACAAGTCTTTCTGAACATATTCTTTCATATATACCTAGGAGTGGAGTGGAATGGTTGGGGCATAGTATCGGTATATGTTTACCTTTATTAGAAGCCATCAAATAGTTTTTCAAAGTGATTGTATAATTTTTTCACTTTGACCAGTTTCAGTTGCTCTGCTTCCTTATCAATGCTTGGTATTGTGAGACTTTTTAATTTTAAACATTCAGATTAGTGGGAAGTAGTATCTCAGTGTGATTTTAATTTGCATTTCCTTAAAGACTAATAATGTTAAATACTTTTACTTGTGTGTGTTGGCTATTTGTATGTCCTTAATAGCCCTTTTTTGTTCTGTGAATTTTGTTTAATAGTGTTGCTTTTTTCCTTCATCTTTTTTATATTTCATCTTTGAGGATATTAATAGTATGTTTTTATTAACAGGTTTTTTCCCCTCACTCTATAGACTGTTTCCTTAATTTTTTTCCTATTTTTTTTTTTTTTTTGCTTCTTTCATATTAGAGACATTTTGCAGATGCCTAATCATCTTGTTTCTCTGCTCATAATGCTGATTAGAAGTTCTGTATTAGGCTTGTTGCTCAGCATTTTTATTGTGAAACCCTCCCACCTCCAACTCAGTATATTTAGGTCTCTTCTCAGAGAAAAGTCCCCTCCAGTCTTTTGTCTGGAGGGTAAATTTGTGACTTTTAGGCTCTGGAAGCTCAGAGGAGGAAGAGGAGAGATGTTTCTCCGTTCCCATTCATGTATTCAGTTAATACCCTTGTGTTTAGAATGCTTGTCTAACCTCATTTATGTCTGATGTCCAGAGAAATGTTTTGTATCTTCTAGACAATCAACTTTTAGTCTTTTGCAATGGCTGGGGAGGCTTAATGGCCAGGCCGTGTGAAATGGAGTTAGAGATCTCTGGAGTATCACAGTTTCTTAAATAGCTTTGAGCCAATAGCACAACTGCCTTCTTTATTCTCATCCTTCTACACCTTCTAGAGGTACCCTGGTCCCACTCATTCTGAGCCCTTATAGGATTCTGTCTCATAAAAAGCTCACCTCCTGTTGTCAGCTTAGGGATTCAGCTTTATTACATCTGCTAAGTTCTGTATTTAATATGTGCCCATCCTTTATAACTTCCAAAATTTTCTTAGCTTTATCTCCTATGCTGATTTCTTTTTTTTGGGGGGGGGGGTTATGCATTTAAAGAAGAAAACAGTCCCTTTATTGAGTTTTAGTGGATTCTTACGAAGGGAGTGAAATTAAATATTTCAATCTAATATTCTTTTATTCAAACTCTGTTTTTTGTCACATAGTGTGTCGTATGTTAGTTTTTCAAATTGTTACATTTTCGTATTTGTAATTATTCTTGGTTGCCTTATATTTGCATTGCCTGAATTGCCTATAATTTACTTTTGCCTTAGTACTAGATATTTAAATTTATTCCAGTTTTTCATTTATTACATTATGCTGAAATGAACGTCTTCATTCATTGAAGATTCTCCCAAATTTAGGTTTATTTCCTTAGGATAGAATTCAAAAAATAACATCTTTTGTCTGAATCATTTCCTTTTTTAAAAATTAATTTTATTGGAGTATAGTTGATTTACGAAGTTGTGTTAATTTCTGCTGTATAGAAAAGTGATTCAATTATATCAATACATGTATATATTCTTTTTCATTATGTTTGTTATAGGATATTGAATATTGTTTCATGTGCTGTATATATAATAGGACCTTGTTTTGATATCATTTTCTGAAAGTGGTATGAGTGTTGATTTTTTTGGTAATATAATTTGCCAAAAAAATTATTTGCTAATTGAATAGTCTAAAATGGCAACTTATTTTATTTTGTATTTTTTGATTTAGTTGTCAGACTAGAAGCTTTCCTGTCATTTTTGGTAGCTGTGTTTACTCAGTGTCTTTTTGTCATTTTTCTTACCAACATTTTAAGTTTAAAAAATACCACCTTGTAGAGCCTCTTTATAATAAATGTTTTAAATGTAAATTGTCTGACAGATTTGCTATATTTTCTCCAGTTGGTTTACCATTTTATTGATTTCTTTTTGCTATTTTTTAATATGCATAAGTTTAAAATTTGTATATAGCCAAACCTGTGAACTGTATTTTGTACACTTTGGAAGTTTCACATTTTTACTCTTAACAGATGTCAAAAAAATTATCAATTTGAATTTATGACTTTATATTTTTAGTATGGAGCCTTAAAAAAATTTACCTGAAATTTATTTTAGAGTGTAGTGAAAGTTAGTATCTGAATTTATGTGTTTTTATTTTTTTAACTGCTAAGCAACTAATCCAATATGAGCCAGGGAAACATTTCCATTTTCTAAAAAGTCTTTAAAAAGAATTTGAATATGTGTAGTAACTCCTATTTTGCCTTATAAATTTTGTTCTGATTATTCCTCCGTGTAGTCTTGCCACAGAAACTTGTGTATTTTCTCAGAGAAACTTGAATTGCATCATATGTAATCTAGACTTCCTTATTTTAAATTATTTTGTTCTGCTTTGGTTGTTTGGGAAGTGTTTGTACACTTTTGGTTTTGTGTAATATCTTCAGAATGTTGCCATCTTGAGGTTGTTTATAAAGCCATGTATGGTTATCAGGAAATTGCTGACAATTATGAAGTGCTTATTGTGTGCAATAGAGAAAAGAAACTCCTAGGCTTGTTTTATGTTTATTTTTAGATGACCAGATTCAATTCTTGGTTTTAATAGTTTGTTTTGTTTTATTTTTGTTTCTTTAGCTGGGACCTTAGTTTAAAATATATTTTCCTGATAGCCTTTATCCCCCCTACTTATAATGGCCATATAACTGGTAGCCTTGTTTCTTTTGAACCAGGGCCTTTTGATGAAAAGATTTTCTTCTAATAGTAAAGCTCCTTTAGATCTTTATGTCAGGATTTCTTATTAACAATAGAACCTCTCTTTCTCTTTCCCTTGATTGCTAGAAAGAAAAACGTAAAAACCCCACTTCATATTGAAATGAAATTTAGTGTTTATATAATTCTGTCAAGTTTAACAAATTTTTACATTAAAATAAACAGCAAGTGGCACTCTATCCAGTAGGGTTGTGCAGCGTGAAATGCTTCATTATCTCTAAATACTGTATTTTTCTTGCTGCAGAAAGGATGAGATTGTGTTTGTGAAACAAGTTGAACTTGGTTATATGAAATTTTTACTTACTGTCAACCCTTGCATTTTCTTTTTATTTGTTTATTGCCTATTAGCTTAATGGTTCTCTGAGATATATGGGTTTCTTTTATTTTTATTTAAAATTAAAAAAAAAATTTTGGCTCTGTGGGGTCTTGGTTGCTGTGCAGTCATTTCTCTAGTTTGGACAAGTTAAGGGGCAGGGCAGCTCTCTAGTTGCAGTGCTCATGGTTCTCATTGCGCTGGCTTCTTTTTTGGAGCAGCGGTTCTAGGGTGCAAAGACTTCCATAGTTGCTACTCCCGGACTCTAGAGCACAGGCTCAATAATTGTGACGTGTGGGCTTAGTTGCTCTGCATGTGGGATCTTCCTGGATCTGGGATTGAACCCATGTATCCTGCATTGGCGTGACTTCCCTGGTGGCTCAGACGGTAAAGCGTCTGCCTACAATACGGGGGACCCGGGTTCAATCCCTGGGTTGGGAAGATCTCCTGGAGAAGGAAATGGCAACCCACTCCGGTATTCTTGCCTGGAAAATCCCATGGACGGAGGAACCTGGTAGGCTACAGTCAATGGGGTTGCAAAGCGTTAGTTGGACACGACATTTCATTTTCATTTTCATCCTGCATTGGCAGACAGATTCTTTACCACTGAGCCACCAGGGAAGCCTATGGATTTCTTTTAAAATGTTGGTTTAAGATGCTTATCCACTTTAATAATAGCAGTATGTTTTTGTTTCTGGGAGAAAAACACCAGCACCACAATTTTCAAAAATAGACTCAAATTAGAATATTTTTAGAATTATAAAAATCAAGAATCAATAGCAGGCTCTTACCAAATCTCAGTTATATTTATTTTTTCCTAAAAATGCAGTGAAATATTCATTTCAGTTTTAAATAAAACTATTACTATTAAAAATATGATCTAATTTCTTCAAGAGGCAGAAGTTCGACAAACTCTTTTTGGTACCTCTGTTCTAATTTTTCCTCTTATATATTTATTCCATGGCATTATTTTGGATATTTTAATAAATTTATGTATAGAATTTTATTTGTAAAAAATCCCTCTCTGAATGAATCCTTCTAGTAATTACTTTGTTTCCTGACGACTTAATAACCACTGCTATGAGTAGAGTTATGTAGAGAGTGTAGAGTTATGATAAAAGTAATAAAATTTTTGTACATAACTAGGACAGGAATTCCTTGGGGAAATATTGAGTGAATGATTACAGGAAAGATAATTCTTTAGTTACAGATTAATTGTCTTGAAAGTCAAATTCAACTTTAAAACAGTCATTTTTAAAGAAACAAAATCATTTATGAAACTAAATTAACTGATTAATTAGAGCTTGGTTGACAAGGAAAGCTGGAAAGGCAATACATGTTTTCTTCATTTGAACAAAATTAACTTTCACTTGTTGAAATAACTTCCTTTTCATTTTTGTTCAAACCATAAGTTGGTAATGCTGTTGTCGGTAACTCTTGAGTATTTAGTAGAATAGTAATGGCTTTTCCTTCCAGGGCTTGTTGATAATTATTGCTATTAGAAAATCTGAGAGAAGAGAACTGGTAAGGGACAATATCTAAAATACTCAAGAAAATTAAGTGTCTATGGTACAAGAATCCTTCCTATAAAAATTTGAAGCTGTTAGATTTATTATAATTTTAATTAAAAATTTTCAGATTAAAGCATTTGTTATTGCCAAGTTGGTGTGCACCTTCTTATCATAAAGTATGAGTAAACTATTGAGAAAATATAAAGCAGAAACTCAGTTTGACAGTGTTAATATGTGAATTTCTTTAAAGAATTCAAAATTGTCCACATCTGACTCTTACCCATTTAAATAATTTTTTCAAAATTGCTTTGGTATCCAAAGGAATACCATATGAAAGTTTGTCAGTTGTTATATGTTATTATCATTAGTACTGAACATGACATTTTTCCCTGTCTTTTATTAGGTATAGTAGTTGCCAAGGCATTGATTTATTTTCAACACTGTTTCTTCCTAAATGACAGCAGTGTTGAGAAAAGAGGCACTATATGTGTTCTTTTTCACTAGTTTTCCAGGATAGTTAAAAAATTAGTTATTTCCACTCTGTATGGAAATTAAAAGAACAATTCCAAATTTCATTAATTTGTTTTCTTCTAATACATTTTTTTATTTCCACAGTTCATTAACTGTTCTCTTCCAAAGTGGTTTTCTTTGTCGTGCCTGTCATTAAGGATCTTAGTGAAACATAAAGATAGGTGAATTCTCATAGAATTGTGGGAAATTTTTCATGGTTTCTTAATTGAAAAGTATAAAAAAATAACTTTAAACGTGAATATTATGGATTTAGTTAGTACTGGTAGTAGAATATAGAATGTCAGGCTTTTAATTCTGTAATTAATTGCTAAAGATGTACATCTGTGTTGTTATTTGTGATTTTTCTTTACCAAAGGGCCACAAATAACAACACAGGGAAACTGCTCAGAGGTTAAAGTGTCTGCCTGCAATGCGGGAGACCCGGGTTCAATCCCTGGGTCGGGAAGATCCCCTGGAGAAGGAAATGGCAACCCATTCCAGTATTCCTGCCTGGAGAATCCCATGGACGGAGGAGCCTGGTGGGCTACATTAGTCCGTGGGGTCGCAAAGAGTCGGACACGACTGAGCAACTTCACTTTCTTTCTTTACCAAAGGGAGTCTAAAATATAAAATTTGACTTACTTGGAAGATGATGTCATTGGAGAACTGAGCTTTCATTTCTTTGCAGACATCTCAATGAATAGTAAAATTTCTAAAAAGGGGAGATTTAGGATATACAGTAAGTCCCCTACGTATGAATCTCCAAGTTGTGAACTTTCAAAGATGCGAACGTGCATTTGCATATCCAGTCACATAAGTTAGTTCATGTGTCTGGGATACACTGTCCTGTGTGTGCATCCTCCAGAAGTACTTGTGCTTTTATGTAGTTTACAGTGCTGTATCGCCTACAGTAGTACAGTATCTTTTTTTCAAACCCAGGTGTCTGGAAGCAAGCATAAAAGCAGCAGTGAGTTAGCTGGTACTGCTAAGAAATGCCAAGTGATGTAACGATGAAAGCAAAAATGAAAATGATTGAGAGAGTGGAGTGGGGCGAAAAGATGGAATTGGAGACCCAGAGAAAGGGCAAAGAGAGACAAGAAGAAGAAATAACTGAAGAACCAAAGAGATTCACAGTGCAGGAGATGCCAAGGGGATTTTGTTTATCTGAGGAGGCACTGTTAGTTTTGGAGGCACAGGCCCTGAACATAGAACAGTACACAGATTGCAGCAGCCATTCCAAATGCAGTCCCATGCTACCGTGTCATCTGTGATGAGAAAAGAGCTCCTACCCAGGTATCACTGGATCATCTTTTCAAGATTGTTTTCAGGGGTCAGTAGAATTGAAATCAGCAAGGATCTAGAACCTGTGCCATTAACTTCAGGTGTGAGTGAAATCGCAGCTTGCCATCTGTCTCCTGTTACTGATGATCCTTCAGCTGTGCCATCTCTGACCTCCCCTCCCTCCTCCAGTTCACTGGATGCCAGCCCCTGTATGCCAGCTGTTGTACTTACCACTGTACTTTTCAAGGTACTGTACTGTGAAATTAAAAATATTTTCTTTACTTTTTGTGTTTGTTTTGTTAATGTACTATTTGTGTGAAAAGTATAAACCTATTGGGGCTTCCCAGGTCACGCAGTGCTAAAGAATCTGCTTGCCAGTGCAGGAGACGCAAGAGACAGTTTCAATCCCTGGGTGGGGAAGATTCCCTGGAGGAGGAAATGACAACCCACTCCAGTATTCTTGCCTGGAAAATTCTATATCACACACACACACACACGGTCTTGGCAAAGGGTCGGACATCACACACACACACACACACACGTACAGTACTGTACTATAATATAAAGCCTGTTGTGTTAGTTGGATTACTAACTTTGTCAGACTTATGACCGAATTGGACTTGCAGATGTGCAGTCGGAACAAAACTTGTTTGTATGTAGGGAACTCACTGTATTATGTTATAAAAAACTTTTAAAGGGAAAGAGAATGAAAGTAGTAAGTGATTTTAATTTTAAATTCATGGATATTAAATGTGACTGGCTTAGCAGGTTTTAGGGGATGGTGGTGAAAGAAACATCATTGGTTCCCTTAGGAAACCTGAAACCAGTATGTGGGCTGGCCTTCTCTTCCTCCCTCCCTTCCTCCTTCCCATCTGTCTTTCCTCCTTACCCCTCCCCCTTCTTCCTTCCCATTTTCTTGCCTTTCTGCTTCCTCCTTCCCCTCCCTCCTTACTTTCAGTCTTTTTCTCTCCTCAGAAGAACCAGTACAGAGATATATGTTAGCCTTATCTGACTCGGTTCAGTTCAGTTGCTCAGTCGTGTCCGACTCTTTGTGACCCCGTGAACCGCAGCATGCCAGGCCTCCCTGTCCATCACCAGCTCCTGGAGTTCACTCAGACTCATGTCCCTAGAGTCAGTGCCCTTCATTCTCTCTGGGGTTGTTTCTCCACTGATCTCCAGTAGCATATTGGGCACCTACTGACCTGGGGAGTTCATCTTTCAGTGTGCTAATCTTTTTGCCTTTTCATACTGTTCATGGGGTTCTCAAGGCAAGAATACTGAAGTGGTTTGCCATTCCCTTCTCCAGTGGACCACATTCTGTCAGACCTCTCCATCATGACCCGTCCGTCTTGGGTGGCCCCACACGTCATGGCTTAGTTTCACTGAGTTAGACAAGCTGTGGCCCATGCTTATCTGACTAAACTATTGCAAAAATCTTTTTTTTTTTTGGCCATCCCCAGCAGTTTGTGGGATCTTAGTTCCTGGACTAGTGATTGAACCCTAGGACCTTGGCAGTGAAAGCTTGGAGTCCTAACCACTGGACTTCCAGGGAATTCCACCCCCCCCCCCACCCCCAACTTATTTTGGAAGAATCTTACGAGATAGTATCTGTGAAAATGCCTTTAAAACATAAAATGCTAGGTTAGATACAACATATATTCTCTTTTTTTATTTTAGAGATTAAAGGCACTGATGACAACTTGTCATTACATTTGGTTAGATTTGCAGAGAAATTTGGGCTACTGGCTGTCTTTTGACTTAAGTTTTTTCATCTCGGGGGGAAAGGAGAGTACTTGGAAACATATATTTTAGTGTAGTTGAACTGACGAGTGCAGTGTTGCTGATAGCTCAAAAGTTTATGAACCAGGAGAATGATAAATTGTGTGTTTGATTTGAAAAACTGCTGGAAGCAAGTGAGTGAACTAGAAAACTTGTCATCAACATATGTTAAATAGTCATTTTGTTATATTATGGAGAATAAAAAAAGCTAAGTGAATACTTAAAGGCTTTCTTTCTATGACATTTTTAAGACTCTCCTGCAGCATGTTAAGTATACAGCAGATTTCCTGTGAGCATAAACTAAGTGGTGTCTTTTCTGATTTATGCTCTTATGGGCAGTTTTCAAAGACGTATTCATTCCCAGAAATTATCTGATATTGTTAACTGTTAAGTGACATATTTGGCATGTTTCAGAATGTGAGCTGCCATTCTTAGTAGAAGAAAACCTGTACAACTTGCCTATTTCTCCATTTGTGCTCTAAGCTGATGAGTTGTTACTGGTACATTCATTGATAAAGTAGCTTAGCTGTCCAGCACACATATTCCATTCTGTATTTTTTTTCATGTTTTTATGCTTGTTAATAGAAACTAATAGGAAGACGCAGAATTTCCTCTTCAGCTACCGCAATTTTTTATGCATTGCAGCGAAGTTCAGGGATGCTGGGGAAGCAGAAGTCGTGGCAGATGGTCCAAACTGATGCTCTGCAAAGTTAGAGTGGTTCCTTTTGATTACAGACACTGGCAGTCTGTGAAGTGAAGATACTGAGCCAGTCTACTCTACAGCATGCACTAACCGTGTGTGTTGTGGTAAAGCCAAGAACAGCTGTGCATGGGCAACGTAGAAGTGATGCCTTCCCTTTTCCACACACCCACACATAGCAACACTGACAACATTATATCTTTGAGTGCTAAGGCTAAATGGCATTTACATTGCCACACTGTTTTCTGCTTTGAATTACAGATGATTTAAAACTAGTACATAAGAGCAGGGAACTAGATTTATACCTTCTCAATAACAAGAGAAATGGAGATTTATTTTCTCCATTATTTGAATAGCTAACTGTACAGGGCCATACAGGATAGATTCTTTTAGAAACTTTTGTTTGAATTATAGACACTATATAAACAACAGTGAATAAAAGGCTAGGAAAAGCACAGTTGTAGGGATGTAATTTGGTAGAGCCATTTGAAAGGAAGTTTGTTATTTATTAAATGAAAGAAATGTGAATGACCTAGTTAGCGCTTTCGAAAGAAGCATAATATATGTGTATATGTATATATTTTATTAGGAGGCATGATTTTTCATGGCAAATGTTGTATGAAGGAAAAAATGAGAAACAAGATAAATGTCCAACAATAAGTGAATATCTAGACTATCTGTAGTATTGTTACATAATGGAATACTATGCAACACATTAAGGAAGGAGCTACAATTCTATGAGTACTTCTTAAAAAGCGCGAAAAAAGATCTGAAAGGAGGTAGACCAAACACTGATTATCCCTAGGAGAAGGGTACAGGATCAAAACTAGTGGGAGGAAGTGACAAGGATTTGGTAGTGGTGAGACCTTTAGCCTTATCTGTGTGCAGTTTGAATTTAAAAGAAGAATGCTTTTACTTATTATTTGTGTTAAAAAAAAGTTAATCAAAAAACTATCCCAAAGTACAACAACCACTTTGTTTTTGTATAATATCATTCATCGTGTATATATTTTGTACACTTTTAATAATCTTTGTTCAGTTTATCTTATGAACATGTGTTCAAGGTTCTATGACGTCTTTTTTTTTCTTTTCCATCTTGAATGACACTCTTAAATTGAAACTCCCAGGAATGAACCATGTGATCAGAGCATATGAACATTTCCTGCTCTTAAGTATTTCTATATTAATTTACAAAAGGATTTTTACCAGTGTGTGATGCTACCAGCAAAGGTGAAGTACGCTAACTTCATAACCTCAGCATTCAAATTTCTTATTAAAAGCATAACGTAGAGATTAACAGTATGGACCCTAGAAACTTAGTCCTTGGGTGCAGATCACATTTCTGCCACTCAGCTGCCTGATCTTGGGCAAGTGACTTACCTTTTGTTCTTCAACTTCCTCATCTGTAAAATGGGAATAATAAGTGTCTACTCTGTAGGGAAATTACAAGGATTATATGAAATAATGTTTGTAAAACACCTGGAATAGTGCCTCCCATAGAACATATGTTAGATAAAAATTAAAAAAAAAATAATTTGGAGGTGCCTTGGAGTAAGACTGTGTCATATCTAGTTTGTATCTTATCTGACTTGTTTGATATTGCGTGATTCTTTTTCTTCTAAAATTTGTCACTTTTTATCTTGAAGCAAAAAACATACCATGAAAATGTGTAAATACATAATTTTTGAGTACATGGTATCTGTTTTAATGATAAGGAAAGAGGTGCATTTATCAGAGTTAAGAGGTTCTGAGTCATCATTTGATTTTCTGCCTTTGCACAAGCAAATGTCTAAATTATACCTATTTCACAGCACTTTTAAGAATTAACATACTGTATTTCCCACCTGGGTTTCATTTAGTAGGGTACTAAATGGAAGAGGAGGAGATAACTTTTAGTGATGACAAACATCAGGTAGAAGATAATGAGAACACAGTTTTATTGAGCCCCACTGTGAGTCAGTATTTGTTTCAGATGCTGTGATTCAGTAATAAATGAAAGGCTGCGAATAGGAGAATAGATAGGACATTTATTTGATCATTAAAAGAAATCTAAATCTTTATCCAAAAATTTATTGAACATCAGTAGTATTTAAGATCCTTTGATTGGTGTTGGGATATAGATTAATAAGGTCGTTTCTTTGTTCTCACGAGAAGAGGGACGATACACAATTAAATCAACAAATACAGTGTAAGTTGTGTTATTTAAAGGGTGAAGCATTGAAAAATTGATGCTGAGTAAATGGCGATAAGGAAGGTCATTCTATGGGAGGATCACCTAACTTTTTAGGTAGTGGAGCATGGAAGCCTTTAGAATATGCTTCTAGGAAAAGCACAAGAGAGACATTCAGCCCCGTCCTGAAGGATGTTGGGCCTCTCTAATAGGCAGTGCAAGGATGACAAGTATAATATTGTTGGGGAATGGTAAGTACAGTTAACTCATCAACTCAGGTTTGAACTGCACAAGTCCACTTGTACTCAGATTTTTTTTCAGTAGTGAATACATGTAGTATGTATCATCATGACTGGTTGAATCTGAGAATGTGGGACTGAAGATACAGAGGAACCATGTATTCAGAAAAACTGCACATACAGAGAACCAACTATAAGTTATACATGAATTTTTCAATTGCATGGAGGGTTGGTACCCTAGCCTCCCCCCTACTCTCACCCCTTTCATTCATTATTCAAGAGTCAACTGTAACTTGGGATAGTTGGAGCCTTTGTGTCGCTACTTCTCATTCTAAGTTCTACAGTTAAATTTTTCCAAAAAGAAAAAAATGACTTCCCTGACAGTCCGGTGGTTAGGACTCCGTGCTTCCACTGCAGGGGGCCCAGGTTTGATCCCTGGTTGGGGAACTAGGATCCTGTATGCCAAGTGGCCAAAAAAAAAAATATAAAAAGTGTCTGCTATTGCATGCTGAAACATCTTAGATCCTTTTGGTCTAAGACAAGGATCATCATCAGTATTCTAGTCTTGGCTAGTTTCTCCAAATTCAATATAGAATAAACTCTTTCTGTAAAAATTAGTTTCATTTAAAATATAATTTTTAGATGTAAAAACTTGCGTGGGGCTTGTATTCTTGATGTACAGAGTAACGTTACTTTTATTAACCCTTGCCTTTACTGGTTTTCTGATCCTTTGAATTTTGCATTATCTACATTTTTCTAGTACTGTTTCTCAGTTGTGAGGTTCTGACCTATAACTGATTTTTTTCTGATTGCTTCCTATATATTTTATATATTCAAGTAACCATTAAATTACATGCTACCCTGGTGGCTCAGACAGTAAAAAATCTGCCTGCAATGTGGGAGACTTGGGTTCGATCCCTGGGTTGGGAAGATCCCCTGGAGAATGACATGGCAACCCACTCCAGTATTCTTGCCTGGAGAGTATCCATGGACAGAGGAGCTTGGCAGGCTCCACGCAGTCCATGGGGTCGCAAAGAGTTGGACACGACTGAGTGACTAAGCACAGCATAGCACAACCATTAAATTATGTTTTATATGCGCTCCTGATTAGATATCCAGATTTAGTTCAGAAGTTTTTCTTCTATGCTAGGTTAATGTATCTTGTACTTACCTTTGCAATGTGTTCATGCCAGACATAATTTATTCACCACTACTTTGCTTTTTCCCATTTTCCTGTGTCATATTTGTAGAAATTTCTTTGTTTCTTCTGTTTTATTACTTGTGCTTTTATGTTTAGTTAACTGGTTATATTTTACCATTCTTTTCCTCTCTGTTAGATACTTTGAGAACTTTGAAAGAATGGTTATTTTGACTTTTCCTTCAAAATGCTGTATTTCTGTGTTTTAGAGTCAAACAAAATACTGTGAATGCTTAAATGGATTTGTGAACATTTATCTTGGTAGACATGTTCAACTGTCAGAAGTTAGATTTGTACTCTTGAGTGATTTAATGAGGTTAAGAGAAACATATTGGATTAACTGAGCAATTGAAATGTGTTTTTAAAAAACTAATTTTTTTAGTTAAACTTTAATTTTGGCTGTGCTGCACTTCGTTGCTGCTCCTGGGTTTTCTCTCGTTGCAGTGGGTAGGGGCTCCTCTCTATAGTTTCAGTGCGCAGGCGTCTCATTGCAGTGGCTTCTCCTGTTGCAGAGCAAGGCTCTCGGGTGTGGGCTCAGATGTTGTGGCACATGGGCTCAGTCGCCCTGTGGCATGTGAACTCTTCCCTTACCAGGGATTGAACCTGTGTCCCCTGCATTGGCAGGCAGATTCTTAACCACTGAACCACCAGGAAAGTCTGAAATGTATTTTTATGTATATATAAGAGAGAGTGAGCTAGTTTTAAAGTACTCTACGCATTGAGTTCCATAAGTTTATTTGGAATTTAAAGTTTATTTCTCCATAGAAACAGTGTTAGAAATGATGATTAGATTCATAGGGTCGTGATTTACAGAAATTTAAGTCGCTGTGTATCTGAAATATTGTTTATTTGCAATTAAAAAAATAATAGAAACAATTCTGTGGGGATACTAGATGAACTACAGTAACAATAAAGTTGGAGAAGTTATTTGAAAATATATCTAAATGCTAATATTTGAATATGTGGAATACTGTTCCTGCTAAGTCAGTGAGTACTTTTCAGATGCAGCCTCAGAGTGTTTATCAACTGCCATTAGTCACAAAGAAGGTTAAGAGTTTTCTTAGGGAATTTTTGTCTATTTGTAAATAGCTGGGGAGTTGTCAGTAAGTCAGGTGTTCGTAGGAATGTTCCTGAGCATTTGGGTTAGATTTTTCACATGGGTAGAATCTATTCTTTTTTTAAATCAGCCTTATTTTGCTCAGTATAATAACAACTTCATCCATGTTGTTAACTTGGTTCAGTAGCTTTTGCCTCTTCTGTGCTGAATAGTATTCTGTAATATTAATGTATAATGCTCTTGTTAACCTGTTCAGTGAACATTTGGGTCATTTCCAGTTTTTTGCTGTTATCACTGAAATTACTATGAACATTTTGTACAAGTCCTTTGGGATCATATAGTTTTATTTCTCTTAGGTAAATACTTAGGAGTGAAATTGCTGGGTCATAGGATAGGTATGTGTTGATAAGAAACAGCTAAAATTTTTCCGAAGCAAGGTGTGCCATTTTATTACATCCCCACTAGCAGTGAGT
The DNA here is from genome assembly GCF_019320065.1 of Cervus canadensis. NCBI lineage: Eukaryota > Metazoa > Chordata > Mammalia > Artiodactyla > Cervidae > Cervus > Cervus canadensis. The sequence continues at coordinate 47,582,925 of NC_057386.1, read as the reverse complement.
AAAAGTTTCACTTCTCTGCATCCTTGGCAACATTTGATGTTCTCAGCCTTTGAAGTTTTAGCCATTTTAATAGTTTTGTAATAGTGTCTCATCAATGGTTTTTTTTCTTGAGGAAGTTTTTTTTTTTTTTTAAATGTAGACCATTTTGACAGTCTTTATGGAATTCATTACAGTGTTGTTTCTGATTTATGTTTTGGTTTTCTGGCTCTGAAGCATGTGGGATCTTAGCACCCTGTCTAGGAATGAAACCCGCACCTCCTAAGACTCCTGGAAGGGGGAGTCTTAACTGCTGGGCCGCCAGGGAAGCTTCCTCATCAACGGTTTTAATTTACATTTCCTATCTTCTTCTATGAAATACTCATTTAAGTCTTTTCCCCCCATCTTTCAGTTGGGCTCTCTGTCTTTCTAATATTTGCTTTAAAGGAAGGTAATAAAAGGAGTCTGATACTTAGAGATGAAGTTGTAGATGTTCAGGAAGCAATGTAGTTAATACTCTTAAACCAGGCAGTGATGTTTCTGTATTGATGAGAGGGCTGGGGATTGGACTTTCAGTGATCTCATTTGCTTTTTGTGTTATGATGGGTAGAATTCAGAATAAGTAGAAACCTTATTAATTTAGACTGTAATAATGGAATTTAAACTTTGGGTTCCCAGGTTAGAGCCATAGCCATATCTGCCATAGCAACAGTTCGTATGAGCATTGTTATGACTCCTACGAGCCTTTAGTTTTTTTGATGGTAATATTTCTTAGAGATCACAATCAGTACTTACAATACTAGCATTGTCTTTGATTAACCAAATCAGTCTTTTTTTGGCCTCATGTCTTTTTAGAAGAATAAATACATAATCATTAAAATTAGTTTTTTTACTTTACCTTATTTAATTTTCTGTGTCAAAATTAATGTCTGCTTAAAAGGAGTTGATCCTTTATATTAGAAACTCTAGTTTATGGAACAAATGTTAGGCCAGATTCAGAATTTCTAATTTTGTGCTGCTTGATTAAATACTATGAATGTGTATGTGATTTTAATCCTTCAACTTTGCTTTTCCCCTTCTTATGAGCGGAAAAACTCATGTATCATTTGACCCTAGATATATTCTGAAACTTTTTAATTTTTAAAAAAAAATTTTAAATTTTAATTTATTATTTTCATCTGTGCTGGGTCTTCATTGCTGCGTGTGGGCTCTCTCTAGTTGTGGTGAGTGGGGGCTACTCTTTAGTTGCAGTGCGAGGGCTTCTTGTTGCAGTGGCTTGTCTTGTTTTGGAGCATGGGCTCTAAGGTACCTGGACTTCAGTAGTTGTGGTGCACAGGCCTAGTTGCCACGTGGCAGGTGGAATCTTCCTGGATCAGGGTTCAAACCCATGTCTCCTGCATTGGCAGGCTGAATCTTAACCACTGGACCACAAGGGAAGTCCATATTCTGAAACTTTTATTTTCTGAAGTCACTAGTGGCAAAAAAAAAACAAAAAACGCTGTTCCCTGGTGGCTTAATGGTAAAGAATCCACCTGCTAATTCAGGAGACATGGATTTGATCCCTAGGTTGGATGAGGAAGATCTCCTGGAGAAGGAAATGGCAACCCACTCCAGTATTTTTGCCTAGAAAATCCCACGTTCAGAGGAGTCTGGTGGGCTGTAGTCCATGGGGTTGCAAAAAAGAGTCGGACATGACTTGGTGACAAAACAATAACAATAAGGATCACCTCTTCTCCAGTTTCTTCCTCATTTCTATCTGATATCCTTTTACCCAGCTGAACTTGGGTTCATTTGCCCACCACTCAGCAAAGCAGCCTACTGACACCAGGTAGTGGTGAAAAAATGTATGGCCTTTCTTTACAGGGCCCTGAGCAAGGAGAGTGCACAGCTAGTGATTGAAAGACCTGAACTCCCCTGTGGCCTTCAGCAGGGTTTTAAAAGGCAGCAGTTGGGGGTTAGGGTCATGGAGTGCATGATCAGCTAGTGGACATCTTTCTGACTGGTTGGTGCTGATGTTCAGGAATGTTAATCATCAATTTTCTGGTTTCAGTCAGTTTGCGGTCTTTGTGCTTGTGGTCAGCTTGTAGTTACCACCCTCCACTGGGTAGGCATCTTAGTTTCTGTAGAACAGCTCAAAGATACATGTCAGACTGTCATCTGTATCCCTTCAGTGACTTAGTTTTGTGACTCTGTTCAAGCTATTATTACTTTTCTTGCTTGACTGCTTTTCCTTTGTTTCTGCATTTTCTACTTCTTCAATTGTTAACTACTTGAGTCTCCTCTTTGGCCAAAACAGAGAGGGACACAGAGGGGCTAGTACCCAGGAAAATTCTGTGGGGTCCCACTTGGTGTCTGTCTCCTCCTTTTCTTTGATGCTCCTCAGTCACGAGGGGCAGGGGTGGTAAACAAGAAAGGAAATAAAGTTTGTTTTTAATTAATTAGTTTATTTTAATTGGAGGCTAATTACTTTACAATATTGTAGTGGTTTTCGCCATACATTGACATGAATCAGCCACGGGTGTACATTGTTCCCCATCCTGAACTCCCTCTCACCTCCCTCCCCATCCCATCCCTCAGGGTCATCCCAGTGCACCAGCCTGGAGCACCCTGTCTCATGCATCCTACCTGGACTGGCGATCACTCCATAGATGATAATATACAGTGCTGTTCTCTCAAATCATCCCACCCTTGCCTTCTCCCACAGAGTCCAAAAGTCTGTTCTTTACATTTGTGTCTCTTTTGCTGTCTTGCATATAAGGTCATCGTTACCATCTTTCTAAATTCCATATATATGCGTTAATATACTGTATTGGTGTTTTTCTTTCTGACTTACTTCACTCTGTGTAATAGGCTCCAGTTTCATCCACCTCATCAGAACTAATTCAAATGCATTCTTTTTAATAGCTGAGTAATATTCCGTTATGTATATGTACCATAGGTTTCTTATCCATTTGTCTGCCAATGGACATCTAGGTTGCTTCTATGTCCTACCTATAGTAAACAGTGCTGTGATGAACACTGGGGTACATGTGTCTCTTTCAGTTCTGGTTTCCTTGGTGTGTATGCCCAGCAGTGGGATTGCTGGGTTGTATGACAGTTCTATTTCCAGCTTTTTGAGGAATCTCCACACTGTTCTCCATAGCGGCTGTACTAGTTTGCATTCCCGCCAACAGTGTAAGAGGGTTCCCTTTTCTCAACACCCTCTCCAGCATTTATTGTTTGTAGACTTTTTTGATAGCAGCTGGGAATGAAGTTTTGGATAGAGAGGTTAATCATAAACTCTGCAGGGGAACTTGGTTTCAGTGAGACTTGGTTCAGTCTCACCAGAATGGCATTAAGCATTCATATTCCTAACCAACATTCTGTTAATAATGTGTTCTTTAAGATGTTGGAGACTTTCTCTGTAGCCCTCTTCTTTCTAAGCTCGCCCTAGAATTGCCTTTGATGTCCATATTTTTGCCAACAGTTCCTTAACAGCAGTCTAAGCCTTTTCTATCAAGTATCTCAAAACTCCTCCAGCCTCTAACCGTTGTTGTTCAGTTACTAAGTTGTGCCCAGCTCTTTGAGTCTCCATGGACTGCAGCACATCAGACTCCTCTGTCCTTCACTGTCTCCTGGAGTTTGCTCAAATTCATGTCCATTGAGTAGGTGATGCTATCTAACCATCTCATCCTCTGCTGCCCCCTTCTCCTTTTGCCTTCAGTCTTTCCCAGCATCAGGGTCCTTTCCAATGAATCAGCTCTTTGCATCAGGCGGCAAAGTATTGGATCTTCAATTTCAGCCTTAGTCCTTCCAGTGAATACTCAGAGTTGATTTCCTTTAGGATCTGCTTCCACATTTTTATACGTTTGTTACAATAGCAGCTCACTTCTCAGTACCAAATTCTGTACATGTTAATCAGCTTGGGCTGCCATAACAAAGAGCTTTCCTGGTGTCTCAGCAGTAGTGAACCTGCTCCTGTAGGCTCAATCCCTGGGTCAGAAAATCCCCTGGCATAGGAAATGGCAGCCCACTCTGGTATTCTTGCCTGGTAAACTCCATGGACAGAGGAGCCTGGCAGGCTACAGTCCATGGGTCTCAAAAGAGTCAGACTCGACTGAGTAACTAAACAATACCACCACCATAACAAATATCATAGGCTGGTTGGCATAAAAAACATTTATTTTGTCTCAGTTCTGGAGACTGAAAGTCTACAAAGTTTAGATTGTAGAAGAGTTTGGTTTTGGGTAAGGACTATTCTTGGCTTGCAGATGGCTGCATTCTTTTTCTGAGCTCCTCACATGGCCTTCTCTGTATGTGGGAAGGTCCTAGAGACACTGTGAGTCATGTTGCATCTTATGTGGACTTTAATCTGATTGGCCCCACCCTTATAATCTCATTCAACAGGAGTTACTTCTTAACTTAAAAAGCAGAGACATTACTTTACCAACAAAGGTCCATCTAGTCAAAGCTATGATTTTTCCAGTAGTCATGTATGGATGTGAGAGTTGGACTATAAAGAAAGCTGAGTGCCAAAGAATTGATGCTTATGAACTGTGGTGTTGGAGAAGACTCTTGAGAGTCTCTTGGACTGCAAGGAGATCCAACCAGTCCATCCTAAAGGAAATCAGTCCTGAATATTCATTGGAAGGACTGATGCTGAAGCTGAAACTCTAATCCTTTGGCCACCTGATGAGAAGAACTGACTCATTTGAAAAGACCCTGATGTTGGGGAAGATTGAAGGCAGGAGGAGAAGGGGACGGCAGGGGATGAAATGGTTGGATGGCATCACCGTCTCAACGGACATGAGTTTGAGTAAACTCTGTGAGTTGGTGTTGGACAGGGAGGCCTGGAGTGCTGCAGTCTATGGGGTCGCAAAAAGTCAGACACAACTGAACGACTGAACTGAACTGACTTCTTAACTCCAAATGCAGTCACACTGGGGGTTAGGGCTTCAGCATGTGAATTTTGTTAGTGACACATACATTTGATCCATAACAGAAATGTAATTTTGGTCGACCTTTGATTAACCTGGGGGTTCAGGGTGCGGACCCACCACCCTAGTTAAATTTGGGTATAGTTAAATATGGGTTAACGATGAAATGTATGTTAATTTCCAATGCCTCTTTGTCTAATATTTTCTCTTTAACCTTTCTATTTTCACTTTATTAACTTTCTTATTTCATTTGCCTTCATTTCTTCAATCTTGTTCTGCTTCTACTTCCTGCATTATTTCTTTCTTAGGCCAGAAAACTGATGGTGGGAATTTTGGTAAATATTTTTCCATAATGCTGGAGATCTCAAATCAGGGCCCAGAGGCCCTTCTTTCTTCTCTCTTATTGGAAGATGACATAAAATGAGGAGGGATGGATTTGTATGAGGGCTAATGTATATCTCTTTGGCTTTCTTTTTCAAATTTTTCAAATGTTTAGAGCAGGGGTCCCCAAACCTTCAGGATCTAAGGCCTCATGATCTGATTTGGGGTCTATACGTGGAATATGTACAGTGAGCACTTAATATAGAAGTCTTAAATCAGATTTAATTTTTCATTAGCTTCCAGATGTACATTCCAAATTTTAAAAATTTACACTTTATTATACTTCACACTCTTACCAGAATAACTCCTGAAAACATAAAAACTCATTAGCATATTTATCACCCTAGATATTCCTTCCACTTCTCTTCCCAATACTTTTCTTTCACAATTCCCACACTTCGCATTCCAGCCTCTCAAACTGTCCTGCAAACCAGTGGTCTTCAACCTTTTTGGCACCAGGGACCCGTTTCGTGGAAGACCGGGGGTGGGGGTGGGGATGGTTTGGGGGTGATCCAGGTGACTTACTCTGCACTTTATTTCTATTGTTATTGCATCCGCTCCACCTCAGATCACCAGGCCTTAGATCCTGGAGACTGGGGACCCCTGCTCTAAACATTCCTAACATCCTCTGACCTCTGTGCTCACTCCCTTCCTGATACTTGACTGTTCTTCCCGTTTCTCTGTCTTGGGCTCATTCTTAATTTTCTGGCATGAGAATGGCCCCCTTTCATGAAACTTTCCTAGATTCCTCTGTAACCTTCTGTACTCCCGTATCACTTGCTTATACACTTTATTATATTCTACTTTGTGTTATTAGAGTGTTACTTATGTGTTCATTTATTTAGCAAACATTTGAATCCCTGGGTTCTACTTACAGACTTCAGTTTATTGTTTTGGGTTGGAGCCTGGACATTCGAATTCTTTCAATGCTCCTTAGGTGATTCCAGGATTAAGAATTTATGGAATAAAGATATAACAGTGCCCACAGACAGAGTTCAGAGCTGTGGTGGCTTGCTGCTGAGATGCTGGTGAAGTGCCTAGGGAAGGAGCGTGGCAGTGCCCCTCTCGCTGCTTGGGGTGCATGATGCCTCTCTAATAGTTCTTTGCAAAACAAATGCTGAAAGCTGTTTTCTCTTGTCACCTTTTTTTCATAAAAGCAAACATCCTCAGGTTTCTTTTGGTTAATGAAAACAGGTGCCAGTGCAGATTTCTCATTAAAAGTGAAGTGGTATAAAGTGAACCTTTGAAAAGTGGGGGATACCTCTATATGCATGCATGCAGAGTTGCTTCAGTTGTGTCCTACTGTTTGCGACCCTTTGGACTGTAGCCTACTTGGATCCTATGGCTTCTCTGTCCATGGGATTCTCCAGGCAAGAGTACTGGAGTCAGTTGTTAACCACGCCTTCCCCCAGGGGATCTTCCCGACCCAGGGATCGAACCCGTGTCTCTTATGTCTCCTGCGTTGGCAGGCGAGTTCTTTACCACTAGCTCTTCCTGGGAAGCCCCACCCGTATATAATTAGTGGAAATACATAGTTTTGTTCAGTTTTTCTGATATTTTGTGTAGCTGTATGGGCAATTCAGAATATGCTTGAATTACTCTGTAACTGGAAACAGCTAGACAAACAACAGTGAAATGTTTTTTCTGCTCTTGTTGATATTTTTGTTATTGTTATTCAGTCACTCAGTTATGTCTGACTCTTTGTGACCCCATGGACTGCAGCACACCAGGCTTCCCCATCCTTCACCATCTCCTGAAGTTTGCCCAAACTCATGTCCACTGAGTCGGTGATGCCATCTAACCATCTCATCATCTGTTGTCCTCTTCTCCTCCTGACTTCAATCTTTCTCAGGATCAGTGTCTTTTTCAGTAAGTTGGCTTTTAGCAAGTGGCCAAGGTATTGGAGCTTCAGCTTCAACATCAGTCTTTACAGTGAATATTCAGGATTGATTTCCTTTAGGATTGACTGATTTGATCTCCAAGGGACTCTCAAAAATCTTCTCCAACACCACTGTTCAAAAGCATCAGTTCTTTAGTGCTCAGCCTTCTTTATGGTCCAACTCTCACATCCATACATGACTACTGGAAAAACCATAGCTTTGACTAGACAGACCTTTGTTGGCAAAGTAATGTCTCTGCTTTTTAATACGCTGTGTAGGTTTGTCATAGCTTTTCTTCCAAGGAGCAAGTATCTTTTAATTTCGTGGCTGCAGTCACCATCTGCAGTGATTATGGAGCCCAAAAAAATAAAGTGTGTCACTGTTTCCATTGTTTCCCCATTTTTTGCCATGAAGTGATGGGACCGGATGCATGTCCTTGGTTTTTTGAATGTTGAGTTTTAGCCAGCTTTTTCACTCGTCTCTTTCACCTTCATCAAGAGGCTCTTTAGTTCCCCTTTGCTCTCTACCGTAAGGATGGTGTCATCTGCATATATGAAGTTATTGATATTTCTTCTGGCAATCTTGATTCCAGCTTGTGCTTCATCCAGCCCGGCAGTTCTCATGATGTACTCTGCATATAAATAAGGTGGCAGCATACAGCCTTGATGCACACCTTTCCCAGTTTTGAATCTGTCCACTGTTCCATGTCTGGTTCTAACTGTTGCTTCTTGCCCTGCCTACAGGTTTCTCAGGCAGCAGGTAAGGTGGTCTGGTATTCCCATATCTTTGAGAATTTTACACAATATGTTGTGATCTACCCAGTCAAAGGCCTTATATTTTTAAACTCCATTTAAAAACACCCACTAGAGAGGCTATTTGGGGGAAAAAATTCCAGAAATTTCCAAAAAAAACAAAACTTTAATTTACCAGTCCTGTTACAACCAGACAACTATTTATATATTGATAGCATCTACATTGTGTTTGCAATTTACCTCACATTTATATTGTATTAGGTATTATGAGGAATTGTTTAGTTGCTAAGTCGTGTCCAACTCTTTGCAACCCCATGGACTGTAACCCGCCAGGCATTTCTGTCTATGGGATTTCCAAGGCAAGAATACTGGAGTGATTTGCCATTTCCTTCTCTAGGGGATCTTTCAGTTTCTTGTGTTGACAGGCAGATTCTTTACCACTGAGCCACCAGGGAAGTCCATTAGAAAGGATAGGGAGGTGATTTAAAATACAGAGTATAAAAAAAAAATCTAGAGGAGGACTTCTTTAGATCATATGCAAATACTACACCATTTTATATAAGTGATTTTGTTCTTCTCTGGATTTTGGAGGGTGGAGTGGAGGTGCTTGTCCTGGAACGAATTCCCTGAGGATACTAAGAGTTGACTTGGGTGCTTTCTTTACAGTTAATGAAAATACTTTCTCTATGCTTGTCTGTCATACCTGCCAAAATTACCTCCTTTTTCTTGATATTTCCCCTCCTCGCTTTCTCTTTTCCTTCCCACCCTTTGTTCCAGGGTTAGGTGGGTCTGCTGGGATAGTACTATTAGTCTGCAGGTAAGGAGGAAAAGGACAGGGGCAGAAAAAAAATTGTTCTTTTTTGAACTTTTACTTCCTTCCTCCAGATCTCATTTTCACAACTTTCTTCCAGAGTTAGGAGTGGAAAGTGAACAGGGCTGCTCTCATTACTGCTGGAAAGCTCCTCCTCTCCTCCTAGACTGTCATTATCGGACATCCATCCTTTTCCTGTTTTTATTTCTTTATATATATATGTATACACACACACACACACATGTAAGTGACAGTGTTAGATTCAAATATATGTATGTTTTGTTTGTGCTCATAACCATTTAACCAGAGGTTTCCAAACTTGGCAGCTCATGGGCCATATTAAGACTGCATGTTGGTTAATTTTTATTTAATTAACTGCTAAAACTTTTAAAGTAGAGAGATTTCACAAAAATTTTATATTCTTGGATTCCTCATTGCTACATTGCAGCCTAGCCCTGGAACTTAGTAGCAGCTTCATGCCAGGGAAGGAATATGTGCTTTCTAGGGTTCCACCGACCCTACCTGGCCCACTTCATCATTTATATTACCAGTATTTCCGTTTTTGAGCTTTGCATCTTAGTCTTTACTACCACCAGTAATTCCTTTTATTCTTGAACTTGTGTTCCAGAGCAGAGGAGCTACAGAATTTTTTTTTTTTTAAGAATATTTTATTCATACAACTTTTTTTCCCAGTGTCAGAACTGAGAATAGTCAGGTATAAAGGAGAAGTCTTATGTTTCTGGCCTTTTGCGTTGGAATTACATATGTATGTTCATTTATTTGGACAGTATTTATTGATAGTGATGGTAGAGGATCAAATGAAATTCGGTTCAGAAATAGTGGAGAGTGTTAAAGAAGCACAAGTTTCTTGTTAGTGCCCACCACCCTGACTATGTAATCCTTCACTGGGATATAGACTGCCTGGAGTGACGTCAGCGTCCTCCCCTTAGCTCACTGCAGTATACTGTTGCTTTCATCCTGCACTGAAAACCAAGTCATGAGAGAGGGTGGGAAAGTCTTGGATGAGAAGGTGTCCAGGAGACACAGATTTGTGGTTAAGTTTAAGCCAAATGCAGCCACGTCAGTCACTGTTACATCAGTTGATACAACCTGTAAATCTTACTTCTGTATTTCCAAGTGGCACAGTGGTAAAGAATCCACCTGCCAATGCAGGAGATGCAAGAGACGCAGGTTTGATCCCTAGGTTGAAAAGATTTCCTGGAGTTCAGTTCAGTTCAGTCGCTTAGTCGTGTCCAACTCTTTGCCACCCCGTGAATCGCAGCACGCCAGGCCTCCCTGTCCATCACCAACTCCCAGAGTCTACCCAAACCCATGTTCATCAAGTCAGTGATGCCATCTAGCCATCTCATCCTCTGTTTTCCCCTTCTCCTCCTGCCCCCAAACCTTCCCAGCATTAGGGCCTTTTCCAATGAGTCAACTCTTTGCATGAGGTGGCCAAGGTATTGGAGTTTCAGCTTCAACATCAGTCCTTCCAGTGAACACCCAGGACTGATCTCCTTTAGGATGGACTGGTTGGATCTTCTTGCAGTCCAAGGGACTCTCAAGAGTCTTCTCCAACACCACAGTTCAAAAGCATCAATTCTTCGGTGCTCAGCTTTCTTCACCGTCCAACTGTCACATCCATACATGACCACTGGAAAAACCATAAACTTGACTAGACGGACCTTTGTTGGCAGAGTAATGTCTCTGCTTTTAAATATGCTATCTAGGTTGGTCATAACTTTCCTTCCAAGGAGTAAGTGTCTTTTAATTTCATGGCTGCAGTCACCATCTGCAGTGATTTTGAAGCCCCCAAAAATAAAGTCTGACACTGTTTCCACTGTTTCCCCATCCATTTCCCATGAAGTGATGGGACCAGATGCCATGATGTTAGTTTTCTGAATGTTGAGCTTTAAGCCCCATTTCCAGTATTCTTGCCTGGAAAATTCCATGGGCAAAGGAACCTGGTGGGTTACAGTCCATGGTGTCACAAAGAGTTGGACACGACTGAGGGACTGGGCATGCATGCGTATAAATCCTACTTAGCTCAAAAGACAGCTATTTTCTCTTCTAAACATAACTGGTGATTAGGTTGTTTATATTGATAAGTTGCTATATTAGGTTTATTATAGGTCAGCTAGGTCTTGAGAATGTCATGCTATGGATGCCCAAATGTGAGAAGAAATCACAATAAGGAGATCTTGATATGAAATATATATATATGGAAATAGCACTAGGTACACAACTGGCTATCTGCTTTGCTCTTAGTTGTACTTAGTAATGTAGTTTGGGAGCTCTCTTTCCCCTTTTTAGGTGTTCCTCCTCTGTGCACAGCTATGTCTTTTATGTTTACTGTATTGTCATTGCTTATTCGTGAGTCTGTCTCTTGGCTGAGTTCCTCGAAGGCAAAGTTGGCTTACTAGTTTTGTGTTCCTCATGGCCTAGCACAGTTTTTGGGCATGTGATCAGTAAGGGCCCAGTAACCTTTAATTAATGATTGATTGACTGATTGCATTTCAGAGGGTCTTATTGGAGGGATTCTGTTCCTGTGGTAAACACCATAATCTTTATTTTATTTCTGTTTCAGTATTTGCCCTTTCTGTGTAATTGCTTTTTTCAGTACTTTCGTGCTCTAGTCATTAAGTGACTATCAAGTACTTTCTTTTTCTTACCATATCTTGTATTTGATTGTGAGTTGCTAGTTCTCACCAATTGAATATTTTGAAAACTGAGATGTCTTGAAATCAAGGCTTTTTGTTGAATGAGGTTTGTGTTCAATTCTTTTGAAATTTTGTTTTGATATGAAAAGAGCAAACTTTCTCCCTTATTCCCTGTCTTTTATTCACTTCCTGTTTGAGTGACTTTCACTTTGACTTTTCCTGTTTGAGAAAGGATTTTAGTTCTGTTTCTATAGTTTTCAATAAGATTCTAGTTGGTTTCTTAACTCTCATGAGTGTTGTAGGTGTAGTTGAAATGTTTCTACAGTTCCTTAGATTAAGAAAAACCTAAAGTAAAACCAGTCCTTGAGATTTATTTAGTTGGCTGAGCTGGGTCTTTAGTAGCAGCGTGTGGAATCCCTGACCAGGGATTGAACCCGAGCCCCCTGCATGGGGAGCAAAGAGTCCAAGCCACTGGACCACCATGGAAGTCCCAAGATTTATTTTTTTTGAAGGTGAAATACCTCTTTCAGCTTTTCTCATCGTAGTCAGATGTGTTAGTTTACTGTCAGACTTTCCGTCTTCATTCTGGAGTCCTTTCATTTTTCATCTGGTCTTGTTCTCTATGCTTACTGCATAGCTGTCCTCCTCAGATACCGTAATCATCCTGGGAATTTCCTTCACCTCTCTCCTGCTGCAGTCAGTCCAACTCTCACATCCACACATGACCACTGGAAAAACCACAGCTTTGACTAGACGGACCTTTGTTGGCAAAGTAATGTCTGCTTTTTAATATGCTGTTTAGGTTGGTCATAGCTTTTCTTCTAAGGAGCAAGCATCTTTTAATTTCATGACTGCAGTCACCATCTGCATTGATTTTGGAGCCCCCCAAAATAAAGTCTGTCACTCTTTCCATTGTTTCCATCTGTTTGCCATGAAGTGATGGGACCAGATGCCATGATCTTAGTTTTCTGAATGTTGAGTTTTAAGCCAGCGTTTTCACTCTTCTCTTTCACTTTCATCAAGAGGCTCTTTAGTTCTTCTTTGCTTTCTGCCATACCGGTGGTGTCTTCTGGGTATCTGAGGTTATTGATATTTCTCCTGGCAATCTTGATTCCAGCTTGTGCTTCATCCAGCCCGGTATTTTGCATGATGTATTCTGCATATAAATTAAATAAGCAGGTTGACAATATACAGCTTTGATGTACTCCTATAAAAAAAGCTGAGTGCCGAAGAATTGATGCTTTTGAACTGTGGTGTTGGAGAAGACGCTTGAGAATCCCTTGGGCAGCATGGAGATCCAACCAGTCCATTCTAAAGGAAATCAGTCCTGAATATTCGTTGGAAGGACTGATGCCAAAGCTGAAACTCCAGTACTTTGGCCACCTGATGTGAAGAACTGACTCACTGGAGAAGACCCTGATGCTGGGAAAGATTGAAGGCGGGAGGAGAAGGGGATGACAGAGGATGAGATGGTTGGATGGCATCACCGACTCAATAGACATGAGTTTGAGTAAGCTCTGGGAGCTGGTGATGGACCGGGAGGCCTGGTGTGCTGCAGTCCATGGGGTCACAAAGAGTCGGACACGACTGAGCAACTGAACTGACTGGACTGACTGGCCTGGACTGAACCACTGCAGTCAGTGTTTGCTGGCTCTGTCTTCTTTCCTTTGTTTACCCCCTCATTTTGTTGTAGGACAGTCTCCTGTAGCTCTCTGGAAAAGGTACAAGAAAGTGTTATACTTTTTTTCCTTGTTATATTTTTATAGTCCCCTATTCTTATTTGGATGTAATTTTCTTATTCTCTTTTTCTGAGAATATTTGGAGGTTTTCACTTTTTTTCATCCTTTATCATTATTTCTACTTACCCCTCCTTTCCCCTTATTTGTTTGTCTTGATATTTTTCTTTTCTTTTTTTTTGGTGTTATATGATTTTTTTTTTATTGAGACGCTTTATTTAATACAATGGGTATCTTGCCATGAGCATCTGCTATACTGTTGTTCCTGCAAAATTATTTGATCCTTTATCCATTCTGTGGCTGATCAATCTGGAAAGCTCCAAACTGGGATTTTTCCTTCTGGCAGGCATTGCATTTCCACCTCCAATTTGAGGATGACATCTGGTTTGGTAACATGATGCCCTGCTACAGAGACCAGGTTGCTGTAGGTCTCCAGCATCACGTCTTTGTACAGGGTCCTCTGTGGACGGTTCAGGTACTGCCACTCCTCTGGGGTTCCGCCATTCCCTCCTCTTCTTGGGAAAAACAAGAGATGTGTGAAGACTGAGCTCACTGGGGCCATCTTGCCCAGGAGTCAGAAAGAAGCCCTCAGGTGCAGATTCACTTCAACTGGAGCATTCAAAACAGGCCCCTACTTGGGGGCTCAGAAAAGGGGATATGGGCAGGAGAGGTGGGGGCGCCTAGGCAGGAGCTTGAGGATGCGTATAAACCCTTAGCTCAGGTCAGATACGTATAAACCCTTAGCTCTTTTTCGACAACAGATTTTTCTGTTCAGTGCAGAGGATACAGTTACGAGAACTACTGTTTTGTCTTGGTAATTTTCTTATTGAAATCTTCTTCAATATTTGGTGTTCCTTGACCGTTCATTTTTTTTCGGTCTGTGTTATTGATACATAATTTATATACAATAAAATGCATAGATTTTAAGAGTTCAGTAAGTGAACAGTTGTTCACTTTTGTAGCCACCACCCCAATCAAATATATAAAAATTTCCACACCTCAGAACGGTTCCCTCCTATCTCTTTGCAGGTGTCTGTTTCCTGCAACTCCAGTCACATACTGCCCGCTTCACTACCTGTCAACCACTGTCTGATGCCATAACTGGTTTTGCCTCTTTGTGACTTTTATATATAATGTAGTCATATGGTATATCCTCTTCTGTGTCTGGTTTATTTTGCTCAGTGTAGTTTTTGAGATTCATTTATGTTGATGCATGGATCAGTGGTTTCTTCATGTTTATTGTAGAATACTATTTCATTGTATGAATATACCGCATTTACTTCATCACCTGTTCCTTTATCAAGGGGTTGTTCTTTCTAGGGGTTTTTTTCTATTGTTAAAAGCTCCTGTGTATATTTCTGTGCAGTATTTTCTTGTGTAATTAACAAGGAGTGGAATTAATTGGGTCATAAGGTTAAGTATATGCTTAATTTTATAATGACTATCAAGCTGACTTTTTATTTTAAATAGTTTATGCATTAAAAGATTGATTGGAAGACTTATATGTTTGAGTATATCCGTTGTTGACTTGTGGATTTTCCTTTTGGGAACCCAGCCATTTTTAAAAGGGGAATGGAGGAATCCCCCTCACCCCATGTCAGCAACAGTAGGTCTTTGTTCTAGGATCATTTACTTTCTTCAGAGAAGAATACTCATTGATTCTGCCCAGGTGATACATATGTCAGAATAGGGGGAGGGAGGGCAGCGAGATGCAGATGCTCACTTAATCTTCACCTTTTTTCATACCTCATTGTCCTTCCTGTAGCTGTCAGATAAACCTGATGTGGTCGAGTATGGAGCCTTTGTGTCTCAGTGTTTCAGAGAATGTGTCTTTGGTTTCTTGATATATATCTACATCTAAAAGTGGTGTGTGGTGGCTAGATGGTAGATTGGTGCCTGACTCTGTTGTGCTTTAAGGGACCTGAGATTAGTCTAAGCACGTCTCTTGTAACTTTCAACCGATTTCTCTTCCATCCCACTTTTTACCACCACCCCACCCCCCTTTTTTTTTGTGGAAATTGGTACAGTGAATTCCTGAGCCTTTTTTGGGTGCTCTAGACAGGGTAAGTTAGTTTACTTTCTTGTTCATATTTCTCAACTGGTTTCGATTGCTTAGGTTTCGATTTTCATGGGTCTGCTTAAGTCAGTCACCACTCCTCCAGACACTAATGTTCCCCAGAAAAAAATTGACTGTCTCATAGTTCCTCAGTTCTTTTTTCTCCTGTTTTCTTTGTCCTTGTGAGTTTGTGTCCTTTTTTCATTCTTGCTGCAATTTTAGTGAAGTCTGTAGAAAGGAGGTAAAAAAAACCCCACATGTGTTGAACTTTCTAATTTTTCCAGAAATTGCCTTTTCGTTCTAAAATAAGTGCATTAGTATTATGTTTTCCTACCTTAAATTTTCTAGACTTGATTTTCTTTTGTTTTCCATCCTGCCTAAATTTTTATTTTTAAAGTTTTCAAGGTTTCACTTGTATAGTGAACACTTTTATGTATTCCTTGTCTACAGGTGAACTAATTGTCAGACTTTATTTTTTAATAAAAATACTGTTTATTTTCAGTAAATATGGACCTCTGGCAGTATTTTAGTGTCTGATAGTCTATTTTGTGCCTGTACAATAACTTATTCAGTCTGTCTGTTTGCTTTTGTCGTTGTTGTTTGGTCACTCAGTCGTGTCTGACTCTTTTGGCTATCATAGACTGTAACCTGCCAAGTTTCCCTGTCTATGAGATTTCCCAGGCAAGAATACTGGAATGGGTTGCCATTTCCTTCTCCAGGGGATCTTCCTAACCCAGGGATTGAACCTGCGTCTCTTGCTTTGGCAGGCGAATTCTTTACCACTGAGCCACAAGGGAATCCCTGTTTGCTTTTACAAATGCTTTAAAAAATTTATGTGTGTGTCTTCTCATGTTATAAATGAATAGATTCATTAGTCATCAGTCATCATTGCTTTTTTTTAATCATTGCTTTTTTTTCAACATATTTCCAAGCATTCCTTCAAATATCTGTAACCAACAGTGTATAGATTATCATTTTATATCACAATGATTGATTTCTCTTGTCTCCTCCTCTGGACTAGGAGCATCCTAATTTGTTAGTAAAGCCATTAATGAAAAATAGGCATACTGAAGAAATAGATATTCCAGTAGCTGAAGTAATTTCTTCTCCATAACTGTAATTTATAAAATTATCTTTGTTTTGTTTTTTCACTTTTGCATTCTAAAAAGGGGGAAAATCAGTAAATTGGGGATGTTAATATTATGAATTCATTTTTTTAATTGAATTAAGCATCTAGTAGTTATACTTTTCTGTAGCTGCTTATTTGAGTATTAGTTCTTATTGTTTTATCATTGCCCTACAGGTTGTAGAATTTGTGAACTTTCCCTCCCTACCACAGAGTTTTCTTGAATGATAATCTGTGGGCCAGGCACTCTTCAGTCTTTATCTTGCTGGCCCTTTCTGCCTTACTTGAGACTGTAGACCAGCCCCTTCTTCTTGTCCTTTGGAAACTGTGCTTTTGTTTTTCCTAAGTATTCCTTGTCAATCTTGTTTGAATATTTTTTTCTTTCTCAGCAGGTACTGTAAGCATTGCTTTCTTCCAGTTTTGTCTCTATCTCATTTATGCTCTTTATTCATGACTTTAATTGCCGCCTACATGCTTATGACTTTCATCAAACCTTTCCTAAACTTTACACTCATAATTGTAAAAACTCAGTGGGTCTCCTGAAGGTTCCTCATTTTCAGTATGTCGTTATCATTTCAGTTCAGTTCAGTCGCTCAGTCGTGTCCAACTCTTTGCGACCCCATGGACTGCAGCACGCCAGACCTCCCTGTCCATCACCAACTCCCAGAGTTTACCCAAACTCATGTCCTTTGAGTTGGTGATGCCATCCAACCATCTCATCCTCTTTTGTCCCCTTCTCCTCCTGCCCTCAGTCTTTCCCAGCATCAGGGTCTTTTCAAATGAGTCAGCTCTCTGCATCAGGTGGCCAAAGTATTGGAGTTTCAGCTTCAACTTTAGTCCTTCCAGTGAACACCCAGGACTGATCTCCTTTAGGATGGACTGATTGGATCTCCTTGCAGTCCAAGGGACTCTCAAGAGTCTTCTCCAACACCACAGTTCAAAAGCATCAATTCTTCGGTGCTCAGCTTTCTTTACAGTCCTACTCTCACATCCATACATGACTAATCATTTAATTTATTATTTATTATTTTTCCTTCCTCACTTTTTTTTCTTACATTCCCTTTCTACATACTAAGACCATCCTTCCAAGTTTCTCAGGGTAGAATTCTGAATGTTACTCTACATTGGTTCTACTTTTCAGTTAAGTTTCAAATTCTGTTGACTTTTCCTTCTAAATAGTTCCTGAATAGCTCCTCCTTTTTCTTCTCATAATAGCAGTCCACCTTTTGCTTCCACATTTTGCTTACCACAGAACTGGTAAACTACCTGAATTTTATCTGACTGTGTTCTGTTTCCTATCTGCCTGGAGTTCATACCTGAATTGTGTCTGACTGAATCCCTTCCTTACTGTGTTAGAATTTCTATGACTTGGTCAGTGACTGCCTTAGGTTTATCTTTTACTACTCCCAGCTTTGTTCATTTTGTTCTGGTAACATGCAGTTCTCCCTAGCTCTATACATCATCCTCTGTATACTTTGAAACAAACTATTATCTCTGCCTGGCATGCCCTTGTCTATTTTGCTTGGGTTAGCCTTTAAAATTTTATGTAATCATCCTCTCCATCCAGAAGTCTTATCTTTCTTCTCTAGCATGGGCTAAAGGTACCATTTGTGGTACCTTCACTGACCACGTAGTACTAAAGAATATTTTTCTCTCCTTGTAGACAGAGATTGTTCTATTCAATGAAAGGCTTCAATGCCTAAAATAAAGTAATGGCTCAGTAATTTTTTTGTTAATGGGTGTCTAAAAATTATAGTGTATTAGCATCATCTATTTATAGGTTACTTTCTTTGTTGAGGATGACACGGTTTAAGCTAAACTTGGGAGCATGGATAAATACGTACTCAAAGGGTACAAATAATATAATTTTTATTCCAGAGGAAATGAGTACATTACTGCTGAAAAGGTATTAATGCCAGAGCCTAATGCCATTCAGCTTACCTGCTAATTGTTACCTCTTCTTTACCCCTGCCTAAAATTTGTATGCATAACTTAATGTTCTGCCGTTTGAAGACAGTGGGTCAAGAATTTTCATATTTATTTTTAAGATTAAATTTGAAAATATTAGAATTATGAAAAATATCTTTGGGTTTATTTTACTTATCTGGGAAGAGAAGTAATGTTTGCTAGTTTTTGTTAGGAACTGGATTGAAAAAAAAGTAAAGATTTTGAGAGATGTCTTTTCTCCTCAGGTTTCTTACCTGTCTTCTGTTTCTGAATTGCAGTTACAGATGTGGAGCTGAAACGACTGAAAGATGCCTTCAAGAGGACTTGTGGACTCTCGTATTACATGGGCCAGCACTGCTTCATCCGGGAAGTGCTTGGGGATGGAGTGCCTCCAAAAGTTGCCGAGGTAATCTTCATGCTCTAAGTTTTCCTGTGAGATAGTTAGCCACCAGTCTGAATTCTTGAGGGTTCTCCTGGTCTTGACCGATTTAATCTTCCCTACAGTTATTTTTCTTGCTGAGTAGGTAAATAGGTCTTGCTTTAGATGTCAACAGGGCTGTGTTCTTAGAGGCCAAATGGGAGAACTGCAGGAGTGCCCTCTGCTTCTGTGTACTTCTGATCTTTAAGAGCTGCAGATCATAATCATGGGGCCATTTATATGATTGGCTTCTTATTCTTATGAACTTTGTCACTCTGACATGTCCTTTTTATGTTGGGAGTATTTTTTATGAACTTAGAGTTTTAAACCTTTCCATATAGTAAAACCTAATTAAATTAATTCTGTAAAATTTAGTATTGTATATGAAACACTAGTTTATTGGAAGTTGTAAAGTCTTGTTTAGATTCCATGAAAAATATTTAGGTAGAGATACAGTGAGCTAAGTTGGTATAAATATCCCCTTTCTAACAGTAAATTCACTGCCTTATAAAGGGAATAAAGTATATATAGTTAGGTATATATACAGTTATGTAATATGTCGTTTGAAAGGAGAACTGAGAATACAATTAATAAAACAGTGAAATTGTAATAAGAATTTTAAGCTTAGTGTATTTCATAAACCTTAATTCACTATTCCTAATTAGTGACAGTTGCAATTTCTAACCCATGCTATGTGCTTTTGAGTTTATGGTTTATAATATAGAAAGTATATTTATTGCTTTTTTATGTGTGTCTTACTTTTTTTCTTGGTGGGGATATATGTTGTGTTAATTTTATCATGTATTCTTGTGTAGAATTATTATGTACTTTCTTGCTATCTTTAATTTGGATTTATGACAATTAATTTTTTCCTAATACTATTTATTGGGACCTTTTTTTCAGTATGAATTCATCCTCCTGTTTTGCCTTAAATGCTAGTATAATATAAAAATTTGGAATTTAGAATTTTTCATTTTAGGATATAACTAGCAATTTAATGAGTTAATATAAGTTGCCAATTAGAGGAAGGGATTTAAACTGAATCCATAGTAATTAAAACAACATTCTTCCAAATTCAAATATATACTAACTTAAGGCCTTTCTTTTTCTTCAGTTTCTTCCTTAAAGTCGAAATTGTCAGACTGTAAATTTGTGGTGCTGAGAAAACTTAAGTTAGAATATCTGATTTATTTCTTTGGATCATGTATAAAGATTTACAGGTGTCCATCTACATACCTATAAATAGATGTCCATTCAGGTCCTTGTCCAGTTTTTAATTGAGTTGTTTGTCTTTTTAATACTTGAGTTGTAAGAGTTCTTTAAGTATTCTGGATCCCAGTCCCTTATAAGATATGTGGTTTGCAAAAATATTCACCCGTTCCATAATTCACTCTCTTGATGGGCTTACCCATTCTTCCTTTCATCCCTTGTTTCATCTGGGAAACTAAGGTCACAAAGATTTACTCTTATGTTTCCCTGTGAGAATTTTAGCTTTTACTTTTAGGTCTCATCTGTTTTGTGCTAATTTTTGTGTATGGTGCGACGAGTCCAACTTCATTCTTTTGGAAATAGCTTTTTAGTTGTCCTGTTACCAAGTCCAAGCTCCTATCGCTCATTGCATGACAGGTCAGTAAACCAAGAGATGTGTTGTTGGTGCAAGAAATAGCGACTTTTTCGAGAAGCTAGCAGATCAGGAAGATGGTCAGCTAGTGTCCCAGAGAACCATCGTTTTTTTTAACCTGAATTAGAAGTTAGTCTTTTATACTGAAAGGGGGGAGAGTGTGTGGCAGGTTGTTGCAAACTTTTTGGTACCTTTTGTGCTTACAGCTGTCCAGGCAGGTCTGATCACAATGTTCCTAGACCTTCTATGAGATAACTATTATTCTCCATTCTACAACTTTTTATCTCTATATGAGTGAGCCTTGAGAATGGGCTCTCCTGTATGTTTCAGGCTATAGCAGCATTCTTTTACAAAAGGTGCAGAGCCTGCATGACTAAGCAGAGGCAGCAGAGCACAAGGGTTAGAGTTAAAGGAGTGGATTCAGTATGGAGTCAAGTTTCTTCTCGTCAGTTACAGTCCTATCACTGTTGGAAAGATTATTCTTTCCCACTGAATTATCTTATCACTGTTGTTGAAAATCAGTTGACCATAAGCATACGGTTTTATTTCTGAATTCTCAATTCTATTCCATTGATTTCTGTCTGTCCTTGCATCAATATTGCATTATCTCGATTATGCTAGCTTTGTAGCAAGTTTTTAAATCAGAAAGTGTCATCTCCTCAGCTTTATTCTTTTTCAAGTTGTGTCTGTTCTGGGTCCCTTGCATTTACATATGAATTTTAGTATCAGCTTTTCAATTTCTGCAAAAGAGGCAGCTGAGATTTTGATAAGGGTTGTATTGAATCAGAGTACTGCCATTTTAACAATATATTAAATCTTCTGATTCATGAAATTAGAATGCCTTTTCATTGCTTTAGATTTTTAATTTCTTTCAGTGATGTTTTATAGTTTTCAGTGTACAAGTCAAATGTCCATCAATAGAACAAAATGTGGTGTATCTGTAGAAAGGAATATTGTTAATAAAAAAGGAGTGAGGTTTTCTGTTACATTCATGGATAAACTTTTAAAACATTCTAAGTCAAAGAAGCCAAACACAAACACCACATAATTTTTTGTCCATTTACATGAAAATGGCCAGGATATTAAAACATTCTAAGTCAGCGAAGCCAAACACAAAAGACCACATATTTTTTTGTTCCACTTGGATGAAATGGCCAGGATAGCCAACTCTATGGAAACAGGAAATAGATTAATGGCACTTTCATTAAAATTTTAGCCAACTTTTTTTCTTACTTGCTTGCACAGTAGTTGCCTCTTCCCCCTGTTGTTTTGGAGGAATCTATCCTTGAAATGTCAAATACAGGTTTTCCTGTTATTTCAGCTCTCTGATATGATCAAGAAATGTAAGATGATAGAGGGTTGTTTCTTGTTTTTTTGGTTAGGAGTGACACTCAGGCTTTCTGCAGCTAAGGTGGAAATGGAACTCCCTGGAGTGTCATTTATATGTGAATATTTTGTAAATTTCATTTTACTGAAAACTATTTCAAGAGTCTCTGTCCTTTGGACTATGTGTTAAGAATTATCACTGACTAGATTAACTAAAGTAATTGTTTTACAAGGATGATCTTAATTTTAAATTGTAAAATCTACAGTGATATTTCAATTTCTTTGCAGCAACACGTTTTTGTGTGTAAACTCTGGCACAGTATTAAACACAAAAAGAATTTTATAAATGCTTTTAGTGATGATGGTATGAGCTTCATTTATCCTATTATTTACTGACCTAGGCTTATTTTAAGTGAGGAGTACTTTAGCATGTGAGTATTGATTAGTATTTATAACATTGTGTAAGTTTTAAAGTACTATAAGGAATTAAGTACTTCTGTCTTTGATCTTTGGTATTTTCTCATGGAACGGGTGTCTATATAGTGTCTTATACAATAATCTCAAAGAACGAGTGACCCCATTGAGCTCAGTTCTGGAACAGTTTCAGCATTTGTATAAAATGAGCCTTTTGCTTATTTCAGGCATCTCTCCAAGGCAGGCAGGTTAATAGATAAATTTCATCAACTTTTGTGTGTATTTGGGAAAAGGAATGAATTTATGAGTATGTTTCATCCTTGCAGAGTACATAGTTATTTGCTAAAGAGGAAATGGTACATTTGAAGTAGACAGACTCATAGAATGGAGGATCTGTATTCTCTAGTTGCAGGGAAGTCAAGGGAAGTGAGGGAATTTCTAAACAAAGTGATTAGTTGTAAAGCTAAGGAAATAATCATTCCACTTTATATAGTCATTGTGAGATCTTTCTTAAAGTCCTTTGGAGAGTTTGGGCCTTAAATCTGGGTGAAGAGGGTCACCTACTCCTGGTGAGAGTATGAAAATAATGTTTTGAGGCAATAGTCGTATTTTAACACCAGTATCTTTATATAAGAAAAGCCACAAGCCAGAAAGATAAAGACCAATACAGTATACTAATGCATATATATGGAATTTAAAAAGATGGTAACGATAACCCTATATGCAAAACAGAGAAAGAGACACAGATGTACAGAACAGACTTTGGGACTCTGTGGGAGAAGGTGAGGGTGGGATGTTCTGAGAGAACAGCATTGAAACAAGTATACTATCAAGGGTGAAACAGATCACCAGCCCAGGTTGGATGCCTGAGACAAGTGCTCAGGGCTGGTGCACTGGGAAGACCCAGAGGGATGGGATGGGGAGGGAGGTGGGAGGGGGGATCGGGATGGGGAACACATGTAAATCCATGGCTGATTCATGTCAATGTATGGCAAAAACCACTACAATACTGTAAAGTAATTAGCCTCCAACTAATAAAAATAAATGAAAAGACAAACAACAATAAATAAATAAAAGAAAGAAAAGCCACAGAACCCCTATAAGCTGCCAATTGTGGATGGAGAAAGAACTTTATTCCCTAGTTAATTAGAGTTTTTCTTTACCGTAGTAGTAACAACATACTATCAAGAGCAAGGAAAGGTAGTTTTGGCATCTTTGTGCAGAAGGATGCTGAAACCACAGTCTTCTTTGAACATTGAATCTTTTTCAAATTAGAGGAAAATGCACATTTTAAGCAAAAACAATCACAGACCCTGGAGTGTTTTTAGCATAGTGATCAACATGTGCAAACAAGCAACTGATTAGTAGTATATTTTTCCATTAGTATTGGTAAATTTATGCAATATGTATTCATATTGCATTTAGATGCCCCTTGGGACTAGAGACATGCATTTACTAGACAGTCTGGGTTTAGGGGGACTACCCATAGAATACTGATTTGTGATTTTTTTGGTTTGTTTTCATGTTTGTTGATCTGTATTATTGATTGCATTTCTTTATGTTGGATTTACTAGCATCATGGGTAACAACTTTCTTGACAACTCTAGTCATTGACTGTTATCTTTTGATGCTATTGATCATTGACTATTATAAAATACTAAAGTAGTTTATCAACCAGAGAAAAGCAACTGATGTTTTCATTTGTTAGAATAAATCCTAATCTTGACCTTACGGCTAACAGGAGAAAACTAAGCAGGCTACTGATTTAAAATCTTTCCTTGGAACTAGAATCTGTAAAATATCCACTGGTCTTTATCTTAACTGCGTCACTTAAAAAAAAATTTATTTGGTTGTGTTGGTTGTGGCATGTGGAACCTTTGATATTTGTTGTGGCATGCAGTCTCTAAGTTGTGACATGTAGGATCTAGTTCCTCTCCCAGGGATTGAACTTGGTCGCTGTGCATTGGGAGGTGGAGTCTGAGCCCCTGGACCACCAAGGAAGTCCAACTGAATCACTTTTGTTCATAGTTTAATATTCGTGCTAGTTCTTAAATTTTATTTTTTAAAAATAATTTCTCTTTGTATGACTGGTCAAAAAAGATTCCTAAGGCTCTGTTAGAGGAAGATAGTGAGAGAATATATCACTCCCTTCTTGTAAAATTATATATAGACTTTTAAAAAAAGTACATTATTGTCTTGATGGTACTTAACTGCCAAGTTTTATCCTAGAGCAATTTTTTCCCTTGTCTGTAGATACCACTTATTGAACAATGGGGTGCACATTTAGTTGGCAGTTCTATAGTTCGCATGGATTTCTGGTTTCACGTCAGACGATGCTTAAAAGCTTGTTGATCACACTTTCCATGGACTTGTTGTAGCTTGCATTCAGTTCTTTTCTCTTCTTCAGTGTTTCCACTTCTGTTTCTCCTGACGTGTGTTTCTGTCGAAACTGCTGATTTTGCATTCTATACTGGTTAGTAGCTGCTGTCTCTTCTTACTTGGCTTGGTGCAATCATCTTGGTTTTTCTCTTCTTGACTTCCTTGAGTTTGTCCTTGTCCCTTTTCTCTGCCTGGAGGAGCTGCTGGATTCCCTGTGACTGGCTGGTCATGGTGGCAGCTTCAAGTCAAGCAGCTTCTGTGACTCTGGGAAGTGATGGATCTATTCATCCTTAGAGAAATCACTGCACAGCTCACACTGTTGTGTCAACAGTGAGTTCTGAGCTTAGCTGCCTGTTACAAATGGCCTGACAGAGTGGGCTATCTTAGAGGAGTTTTTCAACAGTTTCATAAACTGTTGAAAAACAAAGTTTATAGTAGAAGAGCTGACATGTCATTAAGCATAATGGGACTAGGGAACTCCTTGTATAAAACATTGTGTCAAATACATTACATAAATTATGAATGTTCTAAGTGGTATGCCAGATTTCAAAGAAGTTACTTATTTACATTGGTACTAAAAATTACTCTTATAGAAAATAACTTATGCATAATCACTTATTTTGAATCCCGGATATATTAAGTGAGCTACTGACATGACGAGTGAAGTAGATACTGAAAATAATTGGTATCTTTTTCAAGTCAGTCTTGATAAGACACTTCTATCCAATAGCATATTCCTTAATTGGTATTATAAGGTAAAATAAGGTTGATTTAGTGGATAGTTGAGAGTGTTAAAAACCTGCCTAAATTTAGCTGATAAAATTCAGCCAAGTTTGACAATAGAAGCTGGAAATTTTTTATAAAATGAATTCTAAATGGGGGGAAAAATAACAACCCAGGTTTTCTAAACTTGGGTGAATGTAGAAGGAAAGCATATTCATTGTTATCCTTTTCCCCCTTTCTGCTTGCCCATGGAATAAATATAGCTGTAATTTATTGAGTGCCTACCTAATAAATTTCTGTTTGTAACAGAAATGGAATGGTTTTATGTTTGCCTTGTATATGGTAGTTATTATCTTTTAGACTATCATCTTTGAGTAGTATGAGTTATTATTTTCTGTATTTAGATTAAAATGTAAGGAGGAGGATTATAAAATACAGTTGAACTTTCTATAATTCCATATTTTTGTCATTAAGTGGCAAATATGAGTATCCTTTTTTTTTTTTGAGTGTCCTTTCTTAATGTACTTCTAAATGTAATTTCTTGATGCTTTATATTTTATGAGTAGCTGCCTGAAAATATGAAGAGAAAAGAATTTGTGTTCAGAGTCATTTATGCTTATAGCTTTAAGGTATACTTTTTTGTGCCTGGGTCTCTCTCAAGTCATAGGACCATCCTGAAGCACCTTTCTGAGAATCTGAGGTGTTGTCCCAAATACTCTATTATAAAAAACGATGGACATAATTCTTAACTGTGTAATGGTTAACTTTTTCATACTATATTTATGTTGTGATTTTGAATACAAATATATACAATACATATGTTGTAGTTTCAAAAATATAAAACACTTTATAGTCATCAAAAATTGTGCTTTTTAGGGTTAACCTTGCAATTAAGGAACATTTCACTCAATTTTGAGACTTTCAAAGGTGTATTCTCAGGAAATAAACGGCCTGAAGAAACAACAGTGTATCCTCCTATATTCACACAAACTAATACAGGATAGCAAATTATTTATTGAAAAATGTTTATGTATGATGGCTTAAAAGGAAGTCCTTCTATAGTCCATCCTTTTGTTTAGTGTTGTTTTTAGTAAGAGTCTCATTTATTCCCATTATTTAAAATAGTTATTTGTTGTAAAATGATTTTTTGTGAATGTATAAAAGGTTTTTGAAATGAATTCAAAATAATAGTGCATAATAAATGATTTACAATACATACACTAGTATGTTATCACTGTATTTTCTCCCATATTAGTTACCTTTTCTCAGCAATGTACATTTAATAACTAATTCATGGGAATATATTTTAAATAAGTCTCGTCCTATATTTTTAGCTGCTAAAGCTAAATTATTGAAGTCTTTAATTTATTCTTACTCTTCCTGAGAGTTTGATACTAGTAAAATATATTTCTTCATTAGGCAGTCTTTGACATTCTTCCTTTTAAAACAGAAGTATATTGAAAATGTTCATTCTGCTCATTATACATGTAGTATGATGTTTTTTCCGAGAGTATTCTTTTTTGTTTAGACTATTCCTTTTTAAAAAAAATTGTTTATTTATTTTTGATTGCACCGAGTCTTTTTGCTGGGTGTGGACTTGCTCTAGTTGTGGCCAACTGGAGCTGCTCTTGGTTGTGGTGCACGGGCTTCTCATTGGGGTGGCCTTCCTTGTCACAGAGCACAGGCTGTAGGTGCCTGGGCCTCGGTAGTGGTGCAGGCGGGCTCCGTAGTTGTGGCTTACGGGCTCTAGGGCACGTGGGCTTCAGTGTTGTGGCACAGGGGCTTAGTTACTCAGCGGCATGTGGACTCTTCCTGGACCAGGGATCAAATCTGTGTCCCCTTGCATTGGCAGGCAGATGATTATCCACTGCACCACCAGGAAAGTCCACAAGGAATTTTTTTTAACTACTTTGTAAAATTATATTCAATGACTTAGCAGTAAAAAGGAAGATTATTGTACACTCAACAGTATGAGTGAATCTCACAATAATTATGCTAAATGAAAACATAATTGGTAAAAATAGAGCATGTGCTATGATTCCATTCATATAAAATTCTTTAAAATACAGAGTCTGTCATGAAATGACGCTTACCTAGAGACTGGGTACTGATGCTGGTGCAGGAGGACGGAGAGGGAAGGATAATTCCTCAGGGATAAGAAACTTCTGAGGTGATAGAAATGTTTGAAACTTTTCTTGATTGTGGTGATTTCAATGATATGGCATGACATATGACAAAACAGATAAATTGTAAACATAGAATATGTGAGGGTAATTGTACTTCAGTTATTCCTCAGAAACTTTGTAAAACATTTGATTGGATGTATTTTTTGAGCTTTTCAGGAAGAATACTTAATCTACTTGGAAAAGTGAGCCAGAAATATAAAAATTGATTATTGATAGATATATGATTTCCTTTTCAGTCTTTGTTAGGATAGTTGGGTTTTAGTTCTAACTTTATTATTTACTTTATGATCTTTTACTAGTCACTTAAGTTCTGAGGCAAAAGAACCTCTAAACCTTTCATCAGAATCATTGTAGGAATTTATAGGTTTATGACCAGCTTGACTGTAATTAGAAGAGTTTGAAGTGCAGTTAAATTGTGATGTTCTTCTGTTGAGTTTGAGATCTGCCTGAATTGGAACAGAGAAGGTTGTGAGTTAGGTTAGTCTGGGAAAGTTGGAGCAGTGAAAGGAAGGAATTCCCAATGATAAATTTGGAGTTCTACCTTTTTCTCCTAATTTAAAGTCATGGGTTAAATTAAACTTTTAGAAAACAAAAGTTACAGCAAGGCAATTCTAGAATGAGATCATTGATCATAAAAGGTCTAGGATAATTAGCTTCTAAGAAAAGTATGGATAATAACGTAGGTAAGGACAGACAGGGGGAGCCAGTGTAAAGACAAAGATCCAGTGTTACCATCGTGGATCAAGATGTGGAACAGCAAAGAAGAGAGCTAGCCAAGAAGTCTCTCTAGACAGAATTCAGGAATACTAACTCCAGGGAGAACAATTTTCACTTGAAACTTAGTAGTTAATTTGTAGCATATTAACAGGTTTCTTTCTTCAACCATCAGTGGGTTTACGGAAAATTCCATTTCTTCCTTCACATGGGAATAGATGAGTTATAAGGGACAAATATTTGCTTTAAAGGAAGCTAGTGAGTAGAAGGGGAGTTACAACCCAGAACTTCAAAGACAATATTTAATTATATTAAGTCAGGGCCAAGCTAATTGAGAGGGTATACCAATAATTTACCTCACTGATGTCTAATGACGCTGTAGTTTATACTCTGAGTCTCTTTTCTAGTTGTGTATTTGAATAGACTTCAGTAGGCAAGATATCTTTAGAGATGAGAAAGGAGGGTATAAACTGAATCTCAGGACTTGCCATCCAGTGTGATGGAAGCAGGAATTTACTTAAGACAGAGGTAATATTCTGGTTTGTTTAAGTCATTCCTTGGAGTAGTTTATTGGTTTGACAGTCTGTGAGATATAAAATAATTAAGGTACAGAGGTATTCTGGATGTTTTGTTTAGGCAAGGCTCCTTGGCTTTTGGACTTGAGGAAAAGAGAGAAGATAATGAACGTTCTATTCTTGATATTTGAAAAGAATATTTATTAGTAACTTATTTTCTGACTCTTACATAAGCATTTAATGGCATGGATTCATGACTAGCATATAACAGTCAACAGTTTCGTGGGATATATATCTGACACAGGTCTGGGATAATTCTTAACATGAAAAATAGTGGGTTGTAGGACAAATATTAATGAAATAAATATACCGGGAATATGGAGCAACTAACATGTTTTAATTTTTTCTGAAAATAATATTTAATGTTTTCTCTTTAAGAATTTCAAAATTTATTCTTTAACCATAAAATAAGTTGACAGGATAGTAATTTATATAAATAAAATTAATATCTGTATCTTAGACTATCCTGTGAAAATAACCAGACTTATGTCACAAAACTTGGTTAAATATGTTTGGGGAGATAGGACTTACAAACTATTCTATATTCTGTGCATGAACTTTTCTTCTTTAGGATAATTTCAAGGAGAGAGGCATCTTACAGAATATCTCATACTGAGATCCAAGAATACCATGTGACTTACCACAAGTATTAAGTCTCAGCAGAATGAGAAAGTTAACCATGATTTCAAATATGGACCTTAAATCAAGTGATAAGGGTAGATGGGCTGACATACTATCGATAAATAATAAACCACCTTCTCCCACCTAAAATCCACAGTGACTAAATACATTAATTTTTTCTTTTATGTAAAAGAATTTCAAAGGTAGGTATTCTAGGGCTTGAGTGGCAGCTGCCCTTTATCATTAGGGTTGTTGTTGTTGTTTAGTTGCTAAGTTAATTTGGAAGTCAACCGTGAGTATTCATTGGAAGGACTGATGCTGAAGCTGAAGCTCCAATACTTTGGCTACCCATTGCAAACAGCAAACTCATTGGAAAAGACCCTGATGCTGGGAAAGATTGAAGGCAGAAGGAGAAGACTCTCTGCGACCACATGGACTGTAGCCTGTCAGGCTCCTCTGTCCATGGGATTTCCCAGGCAAGAATACTGGAGTGGGTTGCTACTTCCTTCTCCGTGACCCACTGCCATCTCCTGCATGGCAGGCAGTCTTTCTACTGCTGAGCCACCAGGGAAAACTGTATTATTAGGGACCAAGGCCATATTTGATCAGAGTCTTTTTGGAAGTCCATCTGTTGATTTTCAGTTTTATCTCATTGGTTCTCCCCAGTTGCAAGAGATGCTAGAAAATGGATCTTAGAAAAAATTAGGGTTCTTTTACAAGAAAGAAAAGAAAATAGAATTATAGGTGCCAGAGTTTCCTGCGCCGGGGTCTGAAGGTGATGGCTCTGACCGAAGGCCTCGAGACGGCATTTCCCGCTGTTCCTGCCGTCGCTGCCTGGGCCTTGGTCCGCTCATCGTCATGAGAGGAGACAGAGCCCTGAAGCAAAGAAATCACAGAACAAGTATTCAAGGGCCATGCAAGCCAACTGTAGTCAACTGCACAGCCCTTCAGGAGCTGCAGGCAGTGAGAATGCCTCAGCCTCCCAGTGTGTCCAAACAAGACTGACAGGAGAAGCTTCCTGTCTTTATTCTGGAGATGTTCATATCCAGATAAGCTCCCTACCTAAAGAATGTGCTGAAAATCCAAGCTCCAGAAATACAAGGTCAGGTGTCCACAGCTGTACGCATGGATGTGTCCATAGTCGCTTACGGAGCCACTCCCACAACGAAGCCAGGCAACCTGATGATAGCGACACGGAGTATGGAGATCATGGTAG
Source organism: Cervus canadensis (assembly GCF_019320065.1). Classification (NCBI taxonomy): domain Eukaryota; kingdom Metazoa; phylum Chordata; class Mammalia; order Artiodactyla; family Cervidae; genus Cervus; species Cervus canadensis. The sequence continues at coordinate 47,552,491 of NC_057386.1, read as the reverse complement.
CAGCTCCTTCTCAGAATTCCGGTATCTCTTCAAGTGGTTGCAGAAGAGTCTTCCATATATTTTGATTCTGGGTGTCAAACTTGTTATGCAGCATATAACAGGAATTTCTCTTGGAATTGGGCTGCTTACAACTTTTATATATGCAAACAAAAGCATTGTAAATCAGGTTTTTCTAAGAGAAAGGTGCTCAAAGATTCAGTGTGCTTGGTTACTGGTATTCTTAGCAGGATCTTCTGTTCTTTTATATTACACCTTTCATTCTCAGTCACTTTATTACAGCTTAATTTTTTTAAATCCTACTTTGGACTATTCAAGCTTCTGGGAAGTTCTTTGGGTTGTTGGAATTACAGACTTCATTCTGAAATTCTTCTTCATGGGCGTAAAATGCCTTATTTTATTGGTGCCTTCTTTCATCATGCCTTTTAAATCCAAGGGTTATTGGTATATGCTTTTAGAAGAATTATGTCAGTATTACCGAACTTTTGTTCCCATACCAGTTTGGTTTCGTTACCTTATAAGCTATGGGAAGTTTGGTAATGTAACTAGATGGAGTCTTGGGATATTGCTGGCTTTACTCTACCTCATACTAAAACTTCTGGACTTTTTTGGACACCTGAGAACTTTCAGACGGGTTTTGCGAATATTTGTTACACGACCAAGTTATGGAGTCCCTGCCAGCAAAAGACAGTGTTCAGACATGGATGATATTTGTTCAATATGTCAAGCTGAATTTCAAAAGCCAATTCTTCTCATCTGTCAGCATATATTTTGTGAAGAGTGCATCACCTTGTGGTTTAACAGAGAGAAGACCTGTCCGCTGTGCAGAACTGTGATCTCAGACCACGTCAACAAGTGGAGAGATGGCGCCACTTCATCACACCTTCAAGTATACTAGGTTTTCAACTTAATGTTGAGGCCTCAAAACACTAATTTTATTTGGTTACAGTGACTACTGGTAAAGACATTAGAATGGGTTTTCAGGGCTGGAAGTTAAGGAAAATGTTCCCAAATGGCTTTAGAGTATTATAGTTAAGTGTGTAGTCCATTTATCAAAATATGAAATGAAAGATCCTATATTATGTAAGTAGTGTTCAGCCTAATGCATATGCAGCATTTATTCTGTCCTTATTTGACCTATGATGACAGTGTTACATTGTAAATGTGTTTTCTTGTTAATGTTACCAAAATGACAACTAGTGGTTTTAGAGGAATTCAGGTATTCTTTCCAGACACTGTTTTCAGAATAAAGAGTATTTTTCACAATATTTTAAGATACACATTACCTGAAAGTAGAATTTTCTTTAGCATTGACTTTTATAATTCTCATTCTAAAAATCCTAAATTTTTCCTAAAACTTGTATTTTTAAATGAAAGCTATAAATGCTATATTTTACCTGTACAATCAGAATTTTCTAAGGAAGACTAATTTACTGAGGATGAAACATTTTAGTATTGTGTTATTCTCTTCCCCACGTATGATTAGCAGTCATTGAGAATAAATGACAAATTCCTTTTCTTTGTGGACGTAATACATACAATCTTGCCCTCAGCTTTAATGTTCATGATTTTGCTTTTTGTATAGTGCCATGGACTTTCTAGAATTAACTATTAAAATAATTCACATGGATTACAAAAAAAAAAAAAAAAAAGAAAATAGAATTATATAGATAACTAAGGTTTCTGCGATGTGCTGTATCATACAGGGTGTATTATGATCCAGGATAAGTAGCAACAGGAATATACTTAAATATATTGGACAGTTGAATATATTATTTAATAAAACTGCCTTTAAAAAAGTATGCAATAAATGTTTTTGTTATACTATTTATATTGAATGGTATAAATATGTATAGTGCTCTTCTGTTAATTATAGTGTATAGAGCATAGTATAGTGCTCTTCTGTTAATTGCTCTATACTTCATGTTTTATAATCCTATGAACTCTTATTTATGATATGAATTATTTTTATCATAGTGATATATGCATATAGTTCAAGTGGAATCAGAGATTTAAAAACAAGAATCCTTGTTCCCACCTATTTAAATCTCATCATGGTTCCAGAAGCAACCACTTTCTAGTAATAGTTTCTTATATACATATTTCCATTTTCTAAATACTGTTCTTTACTGCTAACTCTTAATTTTAGATTTTATCCTTTGCTTTCCAATGATGGTGGTTGTTGTTCAGTTGCTCAGTCGTGTCTGACTTTTTGTGACCCCATGGACTGCAGCATGTCAGGCTTCCCTGTCCTTCAGCATCTCCTAGAGTTTGCTCCAACTCATGTCCATTGAGTTGGTGATGCCATAGAGCTATCTCATCCTCTGTCGTCCCCTCCTCCTTCTGCCTTTCTTTCCCAGCATCAGGGTCTTTTCCAGTGAGTTGGCTCTTCGAATCAGGTAGCCAAACTATTGGAGCTTCAGCTACAGCATCAGTCCTTCCAATGAATATTCAGAGTTGATTTCCTTTAGGATTGACTAGTTTGATCTCCTTGCAGTCCAGGGAACTCTCAAGAGTCTTTTTCAACACCACAGTTCAAAGGCATCAATTCTTTGACACTCAGCCTTTTTTATTGCCCAGCTCTCACATCTGTACATGAGTACTGGAAAAACCATAGCTTTGACTATATGGACCTTTGTCAGCAAAGTAATGTCTCTGCTTTTTAACACGCTGTCTAGGTTTGTCATAGCTTTCTTCCAAGGAGCAAGTGTCTTTTAATTTCATGGCTGCAGACACCATCCACAGCGATTTTGGAACCCAAGAAAATAAAGTCTGTCACTGTTTCTGTTGTTTCCCCATCTGTTTGCCACGAAGTGATGGGGCCAGGTGCCATGATCTTTGTTTTTGGATGTTGAGTTTTAAGCCAGCTTTTTTACTCTCCTCTTTCACCTTCATCAAGGGGCTCTTTAATTCCTCTTTGCTTTCTGCCATAGGGGTGTTGTCATCTGCATATGTGGGGTTATTGATATTTCTCCCCACTCTGCCGGGTCTTAGTTGCAGCATGTGGGATCTAACTCCCTGATTCTCCTGGATCAAACCTGGGCCCCCTGCATTGGGAGTGCACAGTCTTAGCTATTGGACCACCAGGGAAGTTCCTTTCCAATGGTAGAAGATATTTAACATCCTTGCACACTCCATACCATGTCATCCCAATGCAATTGTATCATAATCTTTGATTAAATTGGTATTTGTTATTTATAGCATTATGACTGTAAATATTCTCTGCAACATGTTGTAGTATTATTTAATTTTTTATTTCTTTGGTTTTTTTCCTGGAATTATAACAGTTTCCTTCTTTTTTAAAAAAAATTGAGGTGTAGTTTATTTACCATGTTTTATAGTGTTCAACAGAGTAATTCACAATTTTTAAAGATTATGCTCCATTTATAGCTGCTGTAAAATATTGCCTATATTTTTATTTGCTTAGGTTTCGTACCTGTGGCTAAATCGTTCTACACCTTCCAACAGCTTTTTAGTTTAATTTTCTGTGAGATGGTGGTTAACTTTTTACACTGATCTTCTAAATGTATTTTTAGCTTAAGTATTTTCGTTGTGGTAGATACATATATGCATGTCATATCCATCTCTTTATATCAGGCTGTCTTTGTTTCCTCTAATATTCCATGGATTTTTGTGCTTTTTGGACTTTGTCCTAACCATGAATGAAAAAAAAATTGATGCAAGATTTAATTAGTGAGTTTTCCTTACTTGCTATTGAAGTAATGTGGGACATTGAGATAAAATATAGGAGGTGAATTGAGGGTGAATTTTAATCACATCATTTGCATGTTGTTAAATTACCATTAATGACAACAGTGGGAATATACTAGATATAAAATTCCATCTGTACAAAGCAGCTGACCTCAGAGGAAGGAGAAATCAGGCTTAAGAATTGTTTAATTTTATTTTTTTCCCCTCATGAAAGAAGCTGAAATATCCTTTAAAATCAGGTTAGTAGCATCTCTGAAAATGTTTTTGTTTTTTTCTAGATTCTGGCTAGAGTTTAGCTCTTCAAATAGTTTACAAATCTAAAAATCAGTTTATAATTTGTGCTGTTTGTAGAAATTAGTAGTAGGCAAAATAGTTTTATTTTATGTATGGGTGGCAAATTTAATAGTATTCTATCTTTGAAGAATAATTTTTTCATAAGTTTCCAAATGACAGAAGCAGTAAAGGTATTTTGACAGTTGTATAGAAAACTATACTGGCATATAATACCTTATGTTAAGATTCATCCTGAACTGTTTTTCCCATCTTTGCTTTTTCTTGTAGTTACATTTGATTTTCAGAAATTTCAGATTAGGAATCAAAAGACTTCCAGGAGCAGTCTTCAGAAAAGAGTATTAAACCAACTTTGCTATGTATGCCCCATCTTTGCTTTAAATGAAATAGTAGTATTTCTTTCCCAAGCAGCTTTTTCCTTCACAGTTTCCTAATTATTGAATCACAATACATGCTCTTTAATTCACCCGTTTAAAGTATATAGTTAATGGTTTTTAGTTGGTTCACAGAATTGTGCAACCATCACCACAGTCAGTTTTATCACCCTAAAAGAAACCTTTTTTTCTCCGTCCCCTCGTCTGCCAGCCCTAAGCTAATGAATACGCTAGATACTTTCCATCTCTATAGATTTACCTATTCTGGACATTTTGTATAAGTAGAATCACATCATATATGGTCTTTAGTGACTGACTTCTTTGACTTGGTGTCTATTTTGCAGCATGTATCACTTCTTCATTCCCTTTTATAGAATAATATTCTATTATATGGATATATCACATTTTGTTTATTTGTTAATCTATGGATGGGTATTTGAGTTATTTTCACTTTGGGGCTGTTATAAATAATGATGCTATGAACATTCATGTGCATTTGTGTGAATGTATGTTTTCATTACTCTTGAGTATATACCGTGGATGGAATTTCTGTATCTTATGATAACTCTGTGTTTAACCTTTTGAAGAACTGCCAGATTGTTCTGCAAAGTCGCTGCACCATTTCACATAACCATCAACAGTGTGTGAGGGTCCAGTATTTCTCTACATCCTTGCCAACCTTGTTATTTGTTGTTTTAGTTGGTAAGTTGTGTCCAGATCTTTTTGTGACCCATTGGACTGTAGCCCGCCAGGCTCCTCTGTCCATGGGATTTCCCAGGCAAGAATACTGGAGTGGGTTGCTATTTCCTTTTCCAGGGAATCTTTGCAACCAAGGGTGGAACCTGTGTCTCTTGTGTCTCCTGCGTTGGCAGGTAGATTCTTTACCATTGAGCCACCTGGGAAGCCCAACTTTGTTATTAACTGTATTTGATTATAGTCATCCCAGTGTGTGTGAAGTAGTGTCATTGTGGTTTTGATTTGCATTTTGTTGAATAGTGGTATCCTGAAATAGAGTTTTTATCTTCTTAAAGAAGAGTGTTTGAAAAGAGTAACTGTTCAGGTATCCTGACTAAATACATTAGTGGATCTAAAATGTATAGTAAAGGTTTATACATTCTGTGGTATACATGTATGTGAGAGTTTGTATTTGGCTTAAATGGCTCAAGCCATTTCAGGGCACTGAAGAATTTGAGGTTTTCTGTATTTCATCAATAGATACTTTTGAAAAAACAGTGAACTTGTTTTGTACCTAGTAGTCACATTTTACTTATTTTTTCTTCTCATAAGGACTTATAGTTTGATATTATTTATTTTTGTTTGTTAACATTATTCAGTAGTCATTCATTGCAAGCTATAGGCCCTTTATCAAAAAGGGGTGACTAATGTTGTGACAAAGTTGAATACAATGTCTCAGAGTTATGAAGAAAGTCATCTCATTAAAATAACACTGAGGTGTTAATGAATAATACAGTTGGTCTTCAAGGAGTTGTCACTCTTAAAAGATGAACTTGCTTTCCCAAATTTCTAATCAGTAGATCTAGGGAAATGAATTCTATTTTTTATTTTTTTGGTTGTTGTACTCTTCAATTCTAAAATTTCCATTCGGTTTCTATGTTGAGACTTTCCACCTTTCCATTCAAAAGTGTTCTCATTTCTTTGGGCTCCTCCAAAATCTTTGATAAGTCTGATATCTGTCTTGTGTAATTGTTGATGCCTACTGATTGTAGTTTCCTAGTTGAATTGAAACTTTACTGATTCTTTATATAATGAGTAGTTTTGGATTATATTCTAGATATTAAAAATTTATTTTTCTTTTTTTAAATTTCTGGCTGTGCCATGAAGCTTGTGCGATCTCAGTTCCCCTTCCAGAGATCAAATCCGGGCTACAGCAATGAAGATGCCAAATCATAACCACTAGACCACCAGGGAACTCCCTCTAGACATTTTTAATATTATGTTATGAAATGCTGAATCTCTTTAAATACTATGGAGATGTTGCTGCAGTTGGCCTTCCAGATCTCCTAGGTCTTCCAAGTGAGGATTCAACCAACTATGGATCAAAAAAAAACTTGGAAAAAAATTCTAGAAATTTTCGAAAAAGCAAAACTTGAATTTGCCATAGGCTAGCACTTACAATTGTATTTACAGCTATTTACATAGAATTTACAGTGTACTAGGTATTATAAGTAATCTAGAGATGATTTAAAAGTATAGAGGGAATTTCATAGGTTATAGGCAAATACTACTCCTTACTTATTTATTTATTTGGCTTATTTATTTATTTATTTTCCTTATTATTTATTTGTTGGGTCTTAGTTGTGGCGCACAGACTCTTTAGTTATGGTGCATGAGCTTGGTAGTTGTGACACTTAGGCTTAGTTGCTCCACGGCATGTGGGATCTTAGTTCCCTGACCAGAGATTGAACCCACAGATTCTTAACCCCCGGACCACCAGGGAAGTCCCACTGCTCCATTATATGTAAGGGACTTGAGCATCCATGGATTTTGGCATCTGCCAAGAGCTTGAAACCAGTCCTTCATGGACACCAAGGGACAACTGTATATTTGTTTTTATCATGCTGTGGGTATTGATGGGTTCAGGCTGCAAGTTCCAACCAGTCTTCTTTTCTTTGTGTCAGTGAAGGTTTCACAGCCTTTGCAGTGCTGTTTGGATCTGTACCGCATGTGCAGCCCACCCAGTGGACAGTCTGGAACCTGGGTGTTGATCTATCTTCAATTTGTAATTCTGTTTAGGGTCAGATCCATGCTGGTTAGGGCCACATCCATGCATGTGCAGTTTGGAGACAAACCCAGGAGTTCAAAAAACATCTTTGCTGAGCTCCTTCCTCCTCTCAATATCCATAATACTTTTCCTTTCTTTGAGCTCCCATTTCTAGTCCTCCTATCAGAGCCAAGCCAGAGGACAACAGAGAGGAAAAAACCAATAATGAGAGTTTGTCTCACCCTCTTGGGACTGGAGCTACTCTAATTGGAGAGTATGATAGGCTGAATCATGGACCCCAACTGTCCAGGTGCTAGTTCCTGGAGTCCACATGTGGCGTGTGTCTGTGGAATTGTGGTGATAAATGTGCATGTTCTAAAATGCCAGGTTCATTACTTTACCTGAAAGTATTTTTATTTATTTAATTGAAAAAATCTTCCTTGACTACTGGAAATAGGTTTACATAATTATGTATTCTTGATTGTTTCTCAATTAGAGATTTTCTTTTTTTTTTTTTAATTAGTTGGAGGCTAATCACTTCACAACATTTCAGTGGGTTTTGTCATACATTGATATGAATCAGCCATAGATTTACACGTATTCCCCATCCCGATCCCCCCTCCCACCTCCCTCTCCACCCGATTCCTCTGGGTCTTCCCAGTGCACCAGGCCCGAGCACTTGTCTCATGCATCCCACCTGGGCTGGTGATCTGTTTCACCATAGATAATATACATGCTGTTCTTTCGAAACATCCCACCCTCACCTTCTCCCACAGAGTTCAAAAGTCTGTTCTGTACTTCTGTGTCTCTTCTGTTTTGCATATAGGGTTATCGTTACCATCTTTCTAAATTCCATATATATGTGTTAGTATGCTGTAATGTTCTTTATCTTTCTGGCTTACTTCACTCTGTATAATGGGCTCCAGTTTCATCCATCTCATTAGAACTGATTCAAATGAATTCTTTTTAACGGCTGAGTAATATTCCATGGTGTATATGTACCACAGCTTCCTTATCCATTCATCTGCTGATGGGCATCTAGGTTGCTTCCATGTCCTGGCTATTATAAACAGTGCTGCAATGAACATTGGGGTGCACGTGTCTCTTTCAGATCTGGTTTCCTCAGTGTGTATGCCCAGGAGTAGGATTGCTGGGTCATATGGCAGTTCTATTTCCAGTTTTTTAAGAAATCTCCACACTGTTTTCCATAGTGGCTGTACTAGTTTGCATTCCCACCAACAGTGTAAGAGGGTTCCCTTTTCTCCACACCCTCTCCAGCATTTATTGCTTGTAGACTTTTGGATCGCAGCCATCCTGACTGGCGTGTAATGGTACCTCATTGTGGTTTTGATTTGCATTTCTCTTCAATTAGAGATTTTCAACAGTGATTATTCTCTGAAAATTTATTGTGTGGGTGGCATTGTGCTAATGATGATATCGAAGGTATTTATAACCTGTCCTCTTTGGTTTTGTAATAAGTATTCTAGTTGCCCTTGTGATTTAGTTGAATAAAATTTGGCTGTTTACACAGTGTTTATCACATCCTCATATAAATTGTTGAGTTGGGTCTTGATAGTCCCATTTCACAGAGAGTTATGTAGTATTTACCTATACCTAATAGTTACGTGGCATGGTGTTTAGGTCAGTATAAGCTACCAGAGGTTGTAGGTGAAGGCATGGACTGGTGTAAGTTTCAGAAGATTGTGGTCTGAGCCTTCCTGGCTCTTAGCTGGAGGGACAGGTCAAGCTAATAACAGTATAATACTGTAGTTTGCTCATTTTTTGTCTCAGTGAGAGATATTGACTATGAAGGTAGTTCTCAGAAGAGCTGTCCTTACTGCAAATTTTACATTTAAGAAATAAGATTGACAGGAATTGCCTGCTGATCCAGTGGCTAAGACTCCTTGCTCCCCATGCAGGGAACCTGGGTGTGATCTCTGGTCTGGGAACTAGATCCCACATGCCGCAACCAAGGGTTTTGATGCTGCAACCAGAGCCTGCATGCCACAGTGGAAGACCTGGCACAGCTCTTCCCCCAGAAAACTCTCTAAGGAAAATAAATAGGGGTGATATACCAGTGGATCAAATAAATCTTCTTCCATTTCAAAGGCCTTTTAAAAAATCTACAAGAACAAGTTCCAAGACACTTTTAATAAGATGAAGATGTAGACTGAGGAAGCAAATCAGGCACATGGAACGGAAGAGGTATATGTCAGTTTCTGATAAAGTTCAACAAAATGTTGGTGCCAAGAAAGATCAGTTAAGTTGTTTGTTCTTTACTGTCTCTCCATTTGATGCCTGGCACATAGATAATATTAATATTTGTTACATGGGGTATAATTTTATTACTTTTTTGGCTTTATAAATAATTTCTTTCTTTCTTTCTGGCTGTGCTGTGCAGCCTGTGGGATCTTGGTTCCTAACCAGGGGTCGAACCCATGCCCCTTGTGTTGCGGGCACAGAATTTGAACCACTGGACAGTGAGGGAAGTCTCAGTTTGCTTCTTCTTTTTAATTGGAAAAGTGTTATATTATTTTTTGTTTTCAAATACACTCATGTTGTAAGTGTGTGGATCTTTGTGGAATTTTTTTCCGTGGTCACTTGCCCTTTAGGAGAAAAACTAGCTGTTATAGCTAATAGTAGAGAGAAAGTATTATGTAGAATACATTTAATAGAAAATTTTTCCTAAAAATTCTTTCTGTGGTACATTTACTCAAATATTATGATCTGTTCATCCTAAATTTTTTAACTGAAATTTTTAGTAAGATAAATACAGATTCACATGCACTTAATAACAAAGAAAAGAGCACTTAATAACAACACAAAAATATATTTTGCCATTTTTCCATGAAGATAACATTTTCCAAATGCAAGAAAACCACAACCAGGTATTGTCACTGGTATTATCCACTGACCTCATTTTGCTTTCCATTTGCGTGTGTGTGTGTGTGTGTGTTTAATTCTGTATAGTTTTATAACTGTGTGGGTGAATGTATCTACCAGCACAATCAAGATATTAGATAGTTGGTAAAGTCATCAAAGCTTGATAGCTTGATAACCTATGGGTTTTCTGTTGGTAGAAGTCGCAGCATGGAACCGCATGCAGTATGATATACCACAGTCCATTTATCAGTTTTCCAGCAAAGTTCTTTTGGTTTCTGGTTCTGACTGGTCTGGGGCACTTCTCATGATACCCTTTAGTTCCTAAGAATTGAAGTCTCTCATTCAAATATGTTTGGGGATCCTTTCGTTTGTCCAAGAGAGCCCTGAAAAAGGGCTGGCAGCTTAATTGTACTGGTATTTTGAAAGTGCTGTATTGAATGTTTTTGGACCTAAAAATAGTCCCCATTACTGATTTTCATTGTCTCTTTTTTTTCCCTTACTAGGATCAAGAATATTTTTTCAGTCACCCCTGGGAACCACATTAAGCCCTCACTAGCCTGTTTATTTGGAGGATAATAGGGCATTTATTTCATGTGTTTGAATCCCAAAGAGATACGACCTGGGCTTACCATTAGCCTTTTCCCTACTAGGTCACTTGAGAGCGTCATGCTATAATGACCAAGGTTGTTCGTTTTGTCCTTCTATGGATAATTTTAGCTGAATCCAAAACTGGCAATATCAGAGTTGTATATGATAACATGGTTTGCAAACATTACAGGAGGTACAAATAAAAGTAATTTGTTTATTTGAAACCAAACCTTTTCCTCAGAGATACTATATGACTGTGAGAGACTTTGGTGCTTGTTTATTAATATTACATGCTGCTTTGCAAATATATCTTTTAATATTATACTTTGAACAAGCACATAATGCTGTTAATGGGGATATTAACTTTGATTACTTGGTAAAAATTGTGTTTGCCTAGTAAATTCACAATTTTTTATCTTTTCATTTAACTTACACATTTGTATATATTACATTTTTCATAATGCAAGTACTACTGTTACTACCATTTATGAATGAGAAAAAGATACCGAGTCTTAAGGATGTTCCGTTACTTGCCCCAGTATTAAAGCTAATGAGGAGATCCAGGATTCAGGTCTAGGTATCCAAATCCTTATTAGCTACTGTTCTGTGTTGCCTCCCATGGATGATGATGATGACTAAAATTTATGGAGTTATTTACTATGTACCTGGCTTAGGATAATTATTTTATGTAAATTATCTCATTTAATTTTCACCATACTATGTGACTGGTGTTATTATTAATAGCACCATGGAGGTTCTGTTAGTCCCATTATCTAGACTAGCAAATTGAAGTTACATAATTTATATGACCATACAACTCCTAATTAGAAGAGCTAAGATTTGACCCCAGATCTTTTTGGTTCCAGAGTTGGTAACAATTATGTTTCACTAAAAACTTACCTGCAGTTGCAAGAATGTATGTTTATTTGTCATGTTAATTTTTTTACCCTCATAAGATGCACAACACTGTCTTCCATTGAAAAACCGTCTTCTCTGGTGACCATGGCTTCATTTTTTATGTGATTTATATCCCTGTCAGTATGATATGGCCAGTGAGGACAATTAGAAAATATGTCTTTTTTTTCTTGTTCTCTTTCTGTACTTTTAAGCAAATGATGCATTCTCATGGTTCAAAATTTATAAAAGAACAGACAGTGAAAAAAATCTCCTTTCCACTCAGTCCCCTAAGGCACCTCATTTCCCTTCCCAGAAGGAAGAATATTTCTTACCAGGATTTTTTTTCCTTGGCCTTAGTGTGCAGCTTGTGGAATCTTAGCTACTTGACCCAGCCCCTGGCAGTGAACCCAGTCTCCTGACAGTGGAAGCGTGGAGTCCTAACCACTGGACCAACCGCCAGGGAATTCCCTCTTACTGATTTTTGACATATCCTTTTAAGAGTTAAGATGTATCTTAAAAGTATGAATTGGGATATTTACTCTATTTTTTAAAAAATTGCCATCACAGCAGTTTCTTTAAATTTCCAAAACTGTTTGTTATCCTGGAATTTACAGAATCTAACTCTTGGGACTTTTTTGTTTGTTTTGGTAAGAACACTTAAGTTCTAACAAATTTGAATTAGTAGTATATAATGTATTAATAGTGTTATCAACTATATGCATGTTGTACGTTAGGTTCTCAGACATGCTTCTTCATCTTATAGCTGAGAAGTCTGTGCCTTTCTCCCTGCCTGTCCTTGTACCTCCCAAGCCTTGGTAACTACTTTTCCACTCAGTTTCTAAGAGTTTGACCTTTTTTTATTTCCCTTGAAAGATTTCACATGTCAGTGACACCAGAATTTTTCTTTCCCTTTCTGGTTTATTACTTGTAGTATAGCGCCCTCAAGCTTTATCCATGTTGCTGAAAATGACAGTATTTTCTTCTTTCTTGGGGCTGAATAATACTCCATTGTAAATGTATGTGTGCTCAGTCGCATCTGACTCTGTGACCCCATGGACTGTAGTCTGCCAGGCTCTTCTGTCCATGGGATTTTTCAGATAAGTATACTGGAGTGGGTTGCCATTTTCTCTTCAAGGGGATACCACATCTTTATTCATTTATCTGCTGATGGATACTTAAGTTGTTTCCATATCTTGGCTATTATAAATAATACTTGCTGCATCGAAAGTGGGAGTACATATATGTCTTTGACACCCTGTTTTTGATTCCTTGGATATATTCCCAGAAATGGGATTGCTGGATTATATGGTAATCCTATTTTTAACTTTTTTTTTTTTTTTGGTAATCCTATTTTTAACTTTTTGAGGAACCACCATACTGTTTCCATAATGACTGCACCAATTTACATTCCTGCCAATAGTGCCCTGGGGCTCCATTTTCTCCACAGCCTCACCACTTTGTTTTTTTTCCCAGTTCTATCGTGATACAAATTGACCTACAGCATTGAAGGTGTACAGCATAATGATTTGACTTACATATTTCTTGAAATGTTGCCACAGTAAATTTAAACATGTCATTCTATATAGATATCAAAAAGAAAAAAATATTTTACTCATGGTAAGACCTCTTTCAATTTGCTCTGTTGATAACTTTCATGTGCACCATACAGCAGTGTCTCATATCTTTTTAATGATAGCTATTCTAACAGGTGTGAGGTGATATTTTCTTGTGATTTGATTTGTATTTTCCTAATGGCTAGTGGTGTACCTAATGTACCCGTTGGTCATTTGTATGTCTTTGGAAAAATGTCTGTGTTCCATTCCTCTGTCCTTATCCAAACCCAGTTTCTTTTTTGTTTTGTTTCTTTTGGTTATTGAGTTCTTTATGTATTTTGGATATTAACCCCTTATCATATCATGACTTACAACTATTTTTCCCATTGCTTCATTGTCTTTTCATTTTGTTGTTGATCTCCTTTGCTGTGCATAAGCATTGTAGTTTGATGTAGTTATTTATTTTTGTCTTTGTTGCCTGGAATGAATGTGTGTTTGGGTTTGTGTGGTGTTTCTCAAATTGCCTGATGATAAGATATCCCAGAATGTTATTTATTTGTTGAATGCATATTTTTGGCTACTGAGAGAAATAGGAATATAAGAATATCTTGACACAAAGACATCTCAGTTCTTTAAAATGGCATTTTAGAGCCCACATATTCTTAAGTGTAGCTACAAGGGAGCAGTTGCATATGACAGCGCCTTGCTGGTTCTCTTAGTTTCGCTGTTGACTTCCCTCCAGGTTTATTTTTACCAGTAACCAGTGTACGTATGTGCAGAAAGAGCGCTGTATGCTCAATTACTTCTCTTTTTAAAAATTTAGTTTATTAATGTATAGTTGCTTTACATCACTGTATTAGTTTCTAGTATACAGTAAAGTGATTCAGTTACACTTACATTAGGTTGGTGCAAAAGTAATTGGGGTTTTGCATTAACTTTGCCATTTGATACTGAAATACATTCTTAAATAGATGTGGTTTCATGATACATTATTTTAATGCACATTTCTTGCTTTTATGTTTTTTGCTAATGAATTATTACTTGCTGTTTATTTTATGTTTATTTGAGACTAGGGAAATAATGTTAGACAACGAGCAAATTTGAGCGATTTTGTTACTCAAGTTCAAAATGGGTCATAAAGCAGCAGAGACACCTTACAACATCAACGTGTTTGGCCCAGGAGCTGCTAATGAATGTACAGTACAGCAGTGGTTCAAGAAGTTTTGCAAAGAAGATGAGAGCCTTGAAGATGAGAAGTATAGTGGCCGGCCATCAGAAATTGACAACAGCCAATGGAGAGCATAACTTCAACAAGCTAACCTTCTTACAACTTACATGAGAAGTTGCTCAAGAACTCAACGTTGATCATTCTAAGGTCATTTGGCATTTGAAGCAAGTTGGAAAGGTGAAAAAGCTCGATAAGTGGGTGCCTCATGAGCTGACCACAAATCAAAAAAAAAATTGTTTTGAAGTGTCATCTTCTTTTATTCTACGCAACAAGGAACCATTTCTTGATCGGATTGTGATGTGCGATAAAAAGCGGATTTTATGCAGCTACCAGTGATGACTGACTCAGCACTTGGACTGAGAAGAAGCTCCAGAGCACTTCCCAAAGTCAAACTTGCTCCCCAAAGAAGGCTCATGGTCACTGTTTGGTGGTCTGCTGGCTGTCTGATCCACTACAGCTTTCTGAATCCCAGTGAAACCATTACATCTGCGAAGTATGCTCAGCAAATCGATGAGATGCCCCAAAAACTGAAACGTCTGCCACTGGCATTGATCAACAGAAAGGGCCCAGTTCTCCTCCACGACAATGTCTGACTGCATGTTACATATCCAATGCTTCGAAAGCTGAACGAATTGGGCTATGAAGTTTTGCCTCATCCTCCATATTTACCTGACATATCACCAACCAATTACTACTTCGTCAAGCATCTCAACAACTTTTTGCAGGAAAAATGCTTCCACAACTAACAGTATGCAGAAAATGCTTTCCAAGAATTTATCAAATTCTGAAACAAGGATTTTTATGCTCCAAGAATAAACAAACTTACTTCTCATTGACAGAAATGTGTTGACTGTAATGGTTCCTATTTTGATTAATAAAGATGTGTTTGAGCCTAGTTATAATGATTTCAAATTTGGGGTCCGAAACTGCTATTACTTTTCACCAACCTAATAGATAATAGTATCATACTCATTACTTCTTGACTTGAACTGATTCCTGGATGAGAATAAGACATGGAAAAAGGATAACCAAACATGTTAGTATCTTGCTTGCTTGATCAATCTTCAGAGGAATGGTAGTCTAGGTTCTGGAAATGTGATTTTAGATAGATGTATTATCAAGGACACTTCTGGCATATAGGGACTTGATTATTTCCTCTGTGGCTATTCCAACTGCTCACTTTTTCTTTAGCTTTATTTTGTCTGATTAATAATCTCAGCAGTGGGACTTCCCTGGTGGTCCAGTGGTTAAAAATTCACCTTGCAGTGCAAAGGACACTGGCTCAGTCCCTGGTCCAGGAAGGCCCCACATGCTGTGGGGCAGCTAATAAGCCTGCGCACCACAGTGCCTGAGCCCGTGGGCTGCAACTGCTGAAGCCCGCACACCCTGGAGCCAGGGCTCTGCAACAAGAGAAGCCACTGCAGTGAGAAGCCCACGTAGCAAGCTACAGAGTAGCACTCCACTCACAGCAACCAGAGAAAGCCCAGGACAGCAGCAAAGAACCAGTGCAGCCAAAAACAAAATAAAAAAAAACTAAAAAAAAAAAAAATCTGAGCAGTAGGGACTGCATAGGGCCAGGGTAAAGAGGAGAAATGGACTGAGACATTCATATTGTCTTTTTATTTCCTTTTCACCACATAGTATACGATATTTGTAAATAATGACTGCATTCTTATACTTAGCCCCTAAGCTTATTTAGTTTATAACACAGATGAAATGAATACATTCACAGTCGTATACTTTTAAAGTGTTTTTTAAATTATTGTTACTTACTCAGCATTTTAACCACGTTATAATTTATGTAGAATTCATGGGGTTAACCAGGGAAATCTGATCATTGGTTATAAAGGAAAATGCATTCTGAATTCTAAGCAATTCTTTCCATAAGGTGTAGTTTGTGAGTGGAGAATGATTTCCTTCTTTCTTAATAACTAAATAACTTAATAACTAATTGCTTGAGTTATTTTAAGAGCTGCTTATATGTGAAATCATACACATGGCTTTTTGTGTGTGGCTTATTTCCTTTGTGTAATGTTTTCAGCATTCATCCACATTGTAGTATGTGTTAGAATGTCATTTCTTTTAATGGCTGAATAATATTCCATTGTAACTGATAACTTACTTATTTTTTAATTAGTTTTTGGCTGTGCTGGGTCTTCATTGCAATGCATTAGCTTTCTCTAGTTGCAGTGAGCAGGGGCTTCTCTCTAGATGCAGTGCTCGGGCTTCTCATTTTGGTGACTTCTCGTGTTGTGGAGCCTGGGCTCTAGGCACTCAGGCTCAGTAGTTGTGGTACATGGGCTTAGTTGCCCTGTGGCATGTGTGATCTTCCTGGACCAGGGATTGATCACATGTCCCCTGCATTGGCAGGCAGATGTCAACCACTGGACCACCAGGGAAATGCAATAACTTTTAGTAATGGTCAGTTTTATCTCAAACATCCTTCTCTGTTTAACATTTCTCTTATGTTGTTAAAGTTTTTGTGTCTTGCTAAGTGTTAGATGTTGTAAACTGATGTGACACATCACCTTGAAAATGTAAAATATCATTAATTCAGTGAAATTTTTGCTTTTCATTTACCCCCTTTAAATTTGGGGCATTGAAACAGATCTGTATAGTCACCTGACATAGACCCAGCCTCATTTTCTGGTTCTAGAGATAGGGATGGAGATAGAAGTCACTGGGGATTTTGGCATGTTATCATGAATCCATTTTTTTTGCTGTCACCACTAGAACCCCCCCATTGGAAATTTACTACTCCTCAGAGATGGAATTCAACTATTTGAATTGCAAAATGGGAACCTGAACAAGTCCTGTTCCCCTACTGCTCCTTAACCATAGTTGATATGCATACTGGTTAATCCCATGCTGTTCTCTAGATGGAATTAGATTAGTGAACAGTAAGAGAATATTTAATTCTTTAATCACTACCATGCAGCATAAAATTGTATTAGCTTAAGCAAAAAGGTCATAGCTTTGTTGGCTAAAATTTCCAAGCTTGATCTTGTTCTTCTATCCTCACATATAATTCTGACTTTTTAAAAAATTCTGAATACATTACATTTAATCTTGTTGCATTTAGCCTTGTGTTCCTGCCTAAGATGAAGTTAATTCTGTATTCAATTACCTGTTTTATTAGTCATTCATTCCTCCCAGCTTCGTCTTTTATGAAATTAATACACATGCCTTCTATGTCATAATCCAAATCACTGATTTGTTGTTGTTGTTCAGTCGCTAAGTCATGTCCGACTCTTCGAGACCCCAAGGACTATAGCACACCAGGCTCCTCTGTCCTTCACCATCTCCCAGAGTTTGCTGAAATTCATGTCCATGGCGTCAATATTGCTAGCCAACCATCTCATCCTCTGCTGCTGCCTTCTCCTTTTGCCTTCAGGCTTTTCCAGCATCAGGGTCTTTTCCAGTGAGTCGGCTCTTCGCATCAGGTGGCCACAATATTGGAGCTTCAGCTTCATCATCAGTCCTTCCAGTGAATATTCAGGCTTGATTTCCTTTAAGATTGACTGGTTTGTCACCTTGCAGTTCAAGGGACTCTCAAGAGTCATCTCCAACAAAAAGTGTTTAATAGTTGGCAGGTTGGCACTTCTTTAGACCTATTTTTTTCCAAAAAGATGTAGAATTTTAATCAACACTCTTTTGTATTTGAGTTTCAATGAGATTTGCATGACCCTAACTCTTAATTATTCAGTCCACAATTTATTATCTAAAATGTGTTGTTATTGATATGAGACCTTGACAAAAACTTTTCCTAAATAAAGTCAGCATGTTCATCTTAATTCTTATTAGTTAATTTAATCATTGTACCATTTTAATTTTCTGGAACATGATCTTTGTCATAATATGGACTGTAATTAACTTTTTATAACTTCTAGGCTAGCTTTATAGCTAAGTATATGAAGAAATTGGTTTACTCTTATGTGATCTCTTAAAGGGAAAGATATTTTTTAAAATTTTATTTTTCAGCTTTTTTTGTCTGGTTTTCTTTTTGTTTTTGGCTGCACTCAGTCTTCATTGTATGTCCTCTGAAGGGGATGACAGAGGATGAGATGGTTGGATGGCATCACCAACTTGATGGAAATGAGTTTGAGCAAGCTCTGGGAGTTGGTGAAGGACAGGGAAGCCTGGGATGCTTCAGTCCATGGGGTCACAAAGAGTTGGACATGACTGAGCAACTGAACTGACTGACATTTTTTTTTAAATTTTAATTTTCAGCGTTTTTTCTTCTGTTTTTCTTTTTGGCCGCACTGAGTCTTCGTTGTGCGTGCAGTCTTTGTCTAGTTGCCGTGAGTGGGGGCCACCCTTCCCTGGGGTATGAGGGCTTCTCATGCGGCGGCTTCTCTTGTTGAGGAGCACAGGCTCTAGGCATGCAGACTCCGTAGTTCTGGTGCATGGGCTTAGTTGCCTTGCAGCACGTGGGATCTTCCTGGACCAGGGATTTAACACTTGTTCTCTGCACTCTGCATAAGCAGGCAGATTCTTAACCACTGGACCACCAGGGAATTCCTCCACATTAATTTTTTAAAAAGTAAGCAATTTTTTTTGGTCACACAGTGCTGCTTGCTGGATCTTAGTTCCCCACCACAGATCAAACCCGGGCCCCCTCCAGTGGAATCTTGGAGTCTTAACCACTGGACCTTAAGGGAATTCTCATAAAAATTCGCTTTTAGAGAGATTTGAATTGAATCCTTTTTCAAAATAGGTGTAGAAAAATGTAAGAATTGATATATTCAGTTATTATTAGAAGATTGTTTCATTCACTTGAAAATAGTTGCTTCTTATGTTATGGTAAATCAAAGAATATGTCAAGCTGACCTTTTGCCAGTGCTATAGATTGTTTATTTTTCCAAATTAAACATTCATCTCATCATTGCAGGAGAATCTGAAGCATAAGATTAATTCAAGTCTAAAATTGATTTTGCTAAGATTTCTGTATAAGATTCAAAATCATTTGAAGTAAAAACAAGTGGTATAAATTTAATCTAAAAGGAACTACTTAAGGAGAAAACAAATGATTTGTCTATTATAATTATCTTTGAAAATGTGTTTTTCTAATATCATTTATATAAAGAGGAATAGTGAGTGCTGAATAGCAGTTAATAGTCACATAGAATCCCTGCCCCTTGTATAACTTACATTTTTCTCAAGAGAGACAGATAATAAGCAAAACACACAAAGTGAAAAATTGCCAGTCTTTTAAAACTCCCAAATGACTATATTTTGTGTAATTTCAGCTTTCCTTTAAGACAACATAAACAGAAGGATATATGTCATTAGTTCTTTTGATCCTAAGCAGCCAGAGAATCACTTAAGTTTCCTGAAGTAATGGGTTATAAGTAATACAAGGCTTCCCCAATGGCTCAGGCGGTAAAGAATCCACCTGCAATGTAGGAGATGCAGGAGATGGGGGTTCGAGCCTTGTTTTGGGAACATCCCCTGAAGGCAATGGCAGCCGACTCCAGCATTCTTGCCTGGAAAATCCTATGGATAGAAGAGCCTGGTGGCTACAGTCCATAGGGTTCAAAGGACTCCGACACAACTGAGCATACACGAAGATAGAAATCTTAGACTACTGCTATGTGTGGTTTCAACACTGAATTCAGAGTTCACATTCGGATGAAGGGAATGGACTTTAGGAACTTCAAAATTGTCTAGGATCTTATGTATTTTAATTATTAGTATGTCCCATGAATCTACTCCTAATTTCTTGTAGTTGTAACATTTTAATGGAAAGTAGGTTTGCACAATGGGACTCTAGCTGCCGACAAACCTGGATGCTGGGGTGAAATGCCTATTTTCTTAAGAGCACTCAATAATTCAAAAAATATTTGTTGTCTGTAATGTATGAAGCACTAAAAGATTTATTGCAATCTTTAAGATCTAGCAGAAGCATAAAGAAATAAAGCAGACTGAAGCATTTTGTCTTTTGAATGTGCAACTGCGTTTTTTGAAATTTTTATTTATTTATTTATGGCTGCTTTGGGTCTTCGTTGCTGTGCAGGCGTTTCTCTGGTTGCCTGAGAGCAGATGCTACTCTTTGTCGCGGTGCTTGGTTTTCTCATTGCCATGGCTTCTCTCGTTGCAGAGCACGGGCTTGCAGGCCTCAGTAATTTTGACACACGGGCTCGTTAGCAGTGGCTCTTGGACTCCAGAGCACAGTCTCAGTAGTTGTGGCACTGGGTTTAGTTGTCCCGTGGCATGTGAGATCTTCCTGGCATGCGTTCATGGTTAGTCACTCAGTCATGTCCATCCATGTTGTAGCAGATTGCAAAATTTCATTCTTTTTTATGGCTGAGTAGCATTCCATTGTGTATATGTAGGTATATACACACACCCCACATCTTTATCCATTCATCTGTTAATGAATACTTAGGTTGCTTCCATATGTTGGAAGCATTATTGTAATAATGCTATGAACATTAGGATACGTGTATCTTTTTGAATTAGTGGCTTTGCTTGGCAATGTCAAATCTTTGGCACTTAACATATCAGAAAGAGCTCTGTAAGTCAGTAGTGGAGTAATGGAGGGCATGCTCGGTTACTGATGCAATTAGGTACTTGGCCCAAAAGTGGTGACTGTCATTTCTCTATATAACCTTTTAGCCAGAAGTCGTTACACAGCCCTGTTCATCTGCAAGAAGCATGGAGGAAATGTCTCCATGCCTTATGTCCCCAAGGAAAGGGGAACTATGTTTATGAAAGCATCAGAAGTCTCTTTTACAAATATCTAGGTCCAGTATTCTCATGCTTTTTGTTCTCAGAGCATAAAAATGAAAATTTTTATTTATTTGGCTATGCCAGATCTTAGTTGCGGCACACGGGCTCTTCCATCTTCATTGTAGCATTTGTGTTCTTTTAGTTGAAGCATGCAGGATCTTTATTTGTGGCATGCGAACCCTTAGTTGTGGCATATGGGATCTAGTTCTCCAACCAAGGATCGAACTCAGGCTGCCTGCATTGGGAGCACCGAGTCTTAGCCACTGGACCACCAGGGAAATCCCTAGATTCCCTTTGGAAGTTATTATTTAGAATTATCTTCTTGTTATCCTACTTCTCTGTTACCTTAGTTCAGTAATGTCCTCTAGAAAGGAACATTGAAACATTGTTAATATTGAAATATTTAATCTATCAAATGCAATCATTAACTTAGTTGGAGATGAAATGGAAAAGATTGTATATATGTGGGAGTATTAGTATACATTATTCTGGGTTTTACTTTCCTAGATCTGTCCACTGAAAAGTTTGAGAAACAGTCAGTAATACCCAAGCAGCAAGCACCCTTAGTATCCTGATTGTGGTCTCTAAATAGAACTTCCCACTTAAAAGAACCGGGCTGCTTGGGAAAATGTCTGATTCTAGGTTTGGGTCAGGAAATTTATAAAGTGAGCTTAGAACATCTTGTACCAGAAAGGAAGGAAAGTGTCAGACAGTACTTAGAGTCATAAAAAACGGATTCAGGAGCCAATTTGAAGAACAGTCTTCCTCTACAAAGGGATAGGGAAATTGATCATGGCTAAACGAAGTATGAGTGTAAGGAGATTGAAACATATCAAATATATTTTAAAAATTACCCCTTTTAAGGGGATTAAGGGAGAATGGAGACATGTATGTGTGTGGCTGAGTTCCTTTGCTGTTCATCTGAAACTGTCACACATTGTTAATCAGCTATACCCCAACGAAATAAAAAGTGCAACAGAAAATAAATACCCCTTTTGGATACAGGTTTCTAAGACCAATCCCAGATTCATGATTCACAGGAAGGGCTCCTAGGACATAGTCATACTCAACTATTCTGATTCATTATCACAAAAGGATACAAAGCAAAATCAGCAAAGAGAAAAGGAATATGGAGCAAAGTCTGGAGGAGACCAGGTGTAAGCTTCTTCCATTCCTCTTCTGGAGAGGATATACTTAGTTTCTCTAGCAGTAAGTTGTGACAACAGGTGTGAAATGTTATCACCAGGAACGCTCTTTAGAGAGACATGCATTGCTTAGGGCTTTTATTGGAGCTGGTCACCTGGACACCTTCTACTTACCACAGGCCAAAATTCCAAACTTCCAAAAGAAAGCAGATGTTGAGCATAAACCACATTGTTTTCATAAACAGTTTAGGCAGTTAACCTCATTTAACATTTAGGGAACAGTTAGATTCAGGAAGTCTCCCCAAAATCCAAGTTCACAGATACCAGTCAAGGGCCAAACTTGAAAACGGATTTAAGGATAACAGTCTCAGGTAGTCTTTATTTTCTTCTTTCTGCACAGATACCTCTGAAAGATGCTGGGATATTTTAAAAACTGATTAATGAAGGAAAAGAAGTGCATCTCAGGGTAACCAAAAAGAGTGATAAGAAGTCATTATGTGCCTCCTGATGAAAATACAATAGCGCCAACTGGGAGATGGTTCTTGCCAAAAAATATAATTGAAACGTGATCAGTTTTCTGGGTCTAACTGCTTATTTACAGGAAATACAGAGGACAGACAATACAGTTATCAAAATGTCGACCTTGGGAAACTCCCCAGGACAGATGTCTTTGTTTCTTCAGCGAATAAATTGTGTTGAAAAAGAGAGGGAGAGAGAAAGAAAGCCTACAGATCCAGAGTTAAGAGACTAGCAATCAATTATGTATTTTAGATCTTAAGTTAAAAAAAAAATGAGATAGTAAGAGAAATTTGAATACTAACTAGATATTTGATGATACTAAGGAATTTTTGTTAGTATTTGTCTCAGTCCATTTTTAGGCTGCTATAACGATACCATGTTCTGGGTAGCTTATAAACAGAAGTTTATTTCCCATAGTTCTGGAGGCTGAGAATTTCAGGATTAAGGTGCCTGCAGATTCTGTATCCGGTGAGGGCCCACTTCTGGTCATAGATGGCCATCTTTTTGCTGTGTCCTCCAGTGGCTAAAGAGGTAAAGGAGCTTTCCGAGGTCTCTCATTTGTGAGAGTACTGATCCCCCTGAGGACCCCAACTACTGAGCTCACATGCTGCAACTGCTGAAGCCCATGCGTCCCAGAGCCCGTGCTCTGCGACAGGAGAGGCCGCCACAGAGAGAAGCCCGTGCACTGCGACTGGGGAGTAGCCTCTGTTCGCTGAAACAAGAGAAAGCCTGCTCAGCAACCAAGACCCAGGGCAGCCAAAAATAAATAAATTTTCAAAAAAAAAACCACCTGTCCCACTGATAAGGGCTTTGCCCTCATCACCTCCTGAAAGTCCCATTACTGGGTTTCAACATAGGAATTTGGGAAGAGAGGGTTTTTTTTAGTTGTGATAATGATATTATGTGTTATATTTTAAAAGTATCTTGTGGAGAGAGACAATATTTTCATATCAAATTAAGAATAAGCTGTAACAAGTTTTAAAATTTTATTTAGCTACTTATAAAAAATTTTTTTTGTAATGGAAATATAGTTGATTTATAATGTTGTGTTAGTTTTTGGTATATAGCACAGTGATTCTATACACACACACTATTTTATATTCTTTTACAAGACATTGAATATAGTTCCCTGTGCTGTACAGTAAGACTTTGTTGTTTATCCATTCTATGTGTAATAGTTTGCATCTGCTAATTCAAAACTGCCAATCCATCCCTTCTCCCCTCCCACTGTTGACAACCGCAAGTCTGTTTCCTGTTTCTGTGAGTCTGTTTCTGTTTCATAAATAAGTCCATTGTGTCATGTTTTTTATTTTTTAAAATCTCTTCTTTGGCCACACTGTGCAGCTTGTGGGATCTTAGTTCCTCAACCAAGGACTGAACCTGGGTCCTCAGCATTGAAAGCACGGAGTCCTAATCACTGGGCTGTCAGGGAATTTCTTGTGTCATGTTTTAAATTCCACTTATAAGTGATGCCGTAGTATGAAACCTGGCATGAATTTGCTTGTCATCCTTGCGCAGGGGCCATTCTCATCTCCTCTGTATCACTCCAGTTTTAGTATATGTGCTGCTGAAGTGAGCACTGCAGGTTGCTTTTATTTTTATTCAAGCACACAGTTAAGAGTTTGTTGTTGTTTAGACATTTCTAAAAAAATCAATTTTTCATTAACAAACTTAGATCAGCTAAATTTGATGTAAGAAGACTAGATTTGATAGTTCAGAAACTTTTGATATGAATAAAACCCAGCTGACAATCAAATATCTATTAAAAATTTAAATGGGAAAGTTTGATTCTCTTGAAAATTATATAAAATGAATGAAAATTTGAAGGTATTAATTTGGTTCTTTTGACTGTGAATCAAAATCGTTTAAAAAATGTAATAGTGTTTACTCAGGAAAAATTGTATCCAAGGGAGAAGCCATGAGCTCATCAATGCTGAATTAATTCTTACTGATAAACAGAATGGAGTCAGGCTCCAGTCTGCCTTCTGCCCTAAGAGTAGCCTTTCTCACACAGGGGCTGCTCTTCCACCTGGGTTCTAGAATGAGAAGACATGTGACACATAGCCTCATAGGACTGGAACTAAGGCTCAGATAATTCAGTGATTTGCCCAAGATCACGTAGCTGGTAAATTAGTAAAGCCTGGCTTCAACTCAGGAATGCCTGACCCCAAAAGCAATGCTATGAAACAATTTGCATCACTTACTGCTTTCCCCTAGGAATAGTGGTGTATCCTTGTACTTTATGTCCAAAAGATGCTAAAAGGAGGACGAGGATCGTAGAACATCAGTTGAAACATGACAGTCTTTCTTTTACACTGGACACCTACGTACATCTGCCTTTTTAACCTTCTAATGATATGGAGAGGGTTAAGTTCTTCGTATATTATAGTATAAGTCTTTCTCTTTTAAAATGCAGACTAATTCCCCAGTCTTTTCAACTAATCATATTATTTACTGGATGATATCATTGTCTGAAAAGAGGCTAGTGAAATCATTACCATAAGCGTCAATTTTACACATTAGCGTAACAGTATGCCAAAGTCTCAATCCAGATGTTAACGGCTACCAAATGTTTAAGAAAATATGTTTTTTATTCTTCTTCATTTTAATAGCTAATTTTAATAAGAGACACTTATTAGAGGGATTTTAAAATAAAGATCTTATAACAGATTATAGTAATAAGTTAACACTTATGTGCCTTTTCAAAAGTAGCATCAAAATACCCTTGCTTATCCTGTACAGCCTCTCTCAGTGGATCCTAAGGACAGTGTAATGAGCGCGGCACTTAATATTTCATTAATGTTAGAGTATTGTCAGTTATAAGGTGACTGTTGATATAAAAATAACTTCTGCAGAGTGAAAGAAAGATATTACACATTTAATGTTAGATGCATAATGATTTCTGGAACATTAATAGAAGGTGGAAAATACATTCATCTTAGAATTCAGGGGATATGGTAATTTTCTTGGGCCTGCTTTCATCATCTGTTAAATGAACTTTTGAACTTTGTGGTTTTAGAAAGTTATTGCTGTTCTTATATTTTGGGCATGAGGGACCACTATATTCATTCCAGCATTCCATCCAGATGTATTCAAAACAAAATCTACAATTTACAGATACTTGCAGAACTGAAAAATCATATCTTACTCAGACTTTCTTGGTTAAGTTTACTTTTACGACTTTGCTGTCTTTGTATAAAAGCCAGTGAAGTGACCACATTATCAAGTTAAAGTGAAAAGAAAGGGATGCCAAAAACATAGTGTCTGTAGATGGGGTTTGTGAATACTTTGAAATTTCTTTTGTTTAATCTTCAGTATATTTGACCAAAATGGTATACATCTTGCTGGTGATAATTTCCATTTTATATGCTAGAGAATGTGTATAATGGTACTGTGGAACAGTGAAGGGGTTAAGAGTTAAGTGTTAGGAACCTCGGTTTCAATCTTGACCCTGCTGCTTCATTGATGTATGACTTGGGAAAGGTTATTTCAGTCTCCTTGGGCTCTAGTTTTTCTCAGCCATAAAATAGGGACACCAGTAATATCTTCCCCATGGAATCATCTTGAGGCTTAATACTGGTGAAGCAAAGCACTTGGATTAATACCAAACTTCCCTGGTGGCTCAGGTGGTAAAGAATCTGCCTACAGTGTGGGAGACTGGGTTCAATCTCTGGGTCAGGAGGATCCCTTGGAGAAAGGAACGGCAACCCACTCCAGTATTATTGCCTGGAGAATCCCGTTAACAGAAGAGCCTGGCGGGCTGCAGTCCATGGGGTCGCAGAGAGTCGGACATGACTGAGCAACTAACACAATAATAGTTATGTGCCATATAATAGCCATTTAAATGTGTTAACTGTTGTTTTTATAATAATTTATTAATGGAGTTGATGTTGGGTTAAACACTGTGTGCTGTGATTAATTTCTCACTGACTGGCAATGTGAAGACTGAGCCACAACATGGTATAACATTTTAGAATACAGTAGTAAACTTCTAATTCCTCTGTCCCATGTTCTATTTTCATGTGTTTTACATATGCTATAAACACATTAAAGTTTTACTGTTATTCCTTCCCTAGTAGCTCAGCTGATAAAGAATCCGCCTGTGATGCAGGAGACCCGGATTCGATTCCTGTCTCAGGAAAATCCTCTGGAGAAGGGATAGGCTACCCACTCCAGTATTCTTGGGCTTCCCTGGTGGCCCAGATGGTAAAGAATCCACCTGCAATGAGGGAGACCTAGGTTTGATCCCTGGGTTGGGAAGATGCCCTGGAGAAGGGAACAGCTACCCACTCTAGTATTCTGGCCTGGAGAATTCCATAGACTCTATGGTCCATGAGGTGGCAGAGTCGGACATGACCGAGCAACTTTCACTTTCTTTATTTCATTAGCCAGCCAATTATCTTTTAAACCAGTGAAAAATAAGGAAATTTCATATTTACTTTCATTTATTCTATTTCCTACTCATTTTTCTTTGTGTTGAAACAGTTATTTTGTTAGATAACTTATTTCCTTCAACCTGAAGTACTTTCTTTCACCCTTTTATGTAGTATACGTTTGCTTCTCTGTTTTTATTTTCCTGAAAAAGTCTACTTTTTCTTTTTAAAAGGTATTTTCATTGGGAATAGGATTCTCAGCTTTTTTTTTTCTGTCTTTAATTGCTTTAGAATTGTCATTCCACTGTTGTCTGGTTTATGTAGTTTTTGATGAGAAATGTTTTTCTCAATGAATGCATCCCTTTTCCTCTGGCTGCCTTAAAGGTTTTCTTTTTATCTTTTGCTTTGAATAGTTTGGATATGATTTGTCTAGCTGGTTTTGGGGAGTTAAAACTGTGATTGTCCTACCTGTTCTCTGAACAACTTATATCTGTGGTTTTGTGTCTTTATTTTATTTTATTTTTTCCATTTATTTTTATTAGTTGGAGGCTAATTACTTTACAATATTGTAGTGGTTTTTGCCATACATTGACATGAATCAGTCGTGGATTTACATGTGTTCCCCATCCTGAACCCCCCTCCCACCTTCCTCCCCATCCCATCCCTCTGGGTCTTCCCAGTGCACCAGCCCTGAGCACTTGTCTCAGCCCAACCTGGGCTGGTGATCTGTTTCACCCTTGATAGTATACTTGTTTCAGTGCTATTCTCTCAGAACATCCCACCCTCGCCTTCTCCCACAGAGTCCCAGCCTGTTCTGTACATCTGTGTCTCTTTTTCTGTTTTGCATATAGGGTTATCGTTACCACCTTTTTAAATTCCATATATATGCGCTAGTATACTGTATTGGTCTTTATCTTTCTGGCTTACTTCACTCTGTATAATGGGCTCCAGTTTCATCCATCTCATTAGAACTGATTCAAATGAATTCTTTTTAACGGCTGAGTAATATTCCATGGTGTATATGTACCATAGCTTCCTTATCCATTCGTCTGCTGATGGGCATCTAGGTTGCTTCCATGTCCCGGCTATTATAAACAGTGCTGCGATGAACATTGGGGTGCACGTGTCTCTTTCAGATCTGGTTTCCTCGGTGTATATGCCCAGAAGTGGGATTGCTGGGTCATATGGCAGTTCTATTTCCAGTTTTTGAAGGAATCTCCACACTGTTCTCCATAGTGGCTGTACTAGTTTGCATTCCCACCAACAGTGTAAGAGGGTTCCCTTTTCTCCACACCCTCTCCAGCAGTTATTGCTTGTAGACTTTTGGATAGCAGCCATTCTGACTGGCATGTAATGGTACCTTATTGAGGTTTTGATTTGCATTTCTCTGATAATGTGTAATGTTGAGCATCTTTTCATGTGTTTGTTAGCCATCTGTATGTCTTCTTTGGAGAAATGTCTGTTTAGATCTTTGGCCCATTTTTTGATTGGGTCATTTATTTTTCTGGAATTGAGCTGTAGGAGTTGCTTGTATATTTTTGAGATTAATCCTTTGTCTGTTTCTTCATTTGCTATTATTTTCTCCCATTCTGAAGGCTGTCTTTTCACCTTGCTTATAGTTTTTGTGTCTTTATTAGTTTTGGAAAATTCTCAACCTTTATCTTTTCAGCTATTCTGTTCCATTCTCTTTTACTTCTTGGATTTCAGTTGCATGTATGTTAAGTCATTTGGTATTTTCTCACAGCCTTTGGATTTTCTGTTTTGTTCCCTCCCATCTCCATATATTTCCCCCTGTGTTTTGTTTGGGTAATCTCTAACTTGAGCCTGATGAGTTTGCTGTTGAGCCATTCCAGAGCCTTATAAAACTCTATTTGTATGATTTCCTTTGTCAGTATGTGAGGTTTGGGGTTTTTCTCTGCTTCCTTGTGTGACTTATAATTTGTGGTGGGAAGATAGATGTCTTATATAGGACAGTAGAGACTTGAGCTAAACAGTACTTATGCCTGGCTGAGTCTTCAGCACAAGTAGTTGAGTCAGTCTAGTCTTAGTTGAGCTGGGTTTTTAGTGTGTTGTCATGACTACCCGCAGTGCACACTACAGGCTTCAAATCCCACACTAAGGTTACCTCTTTTAGATTAGAGGCGCATTTGCCAGGGGAGACTTGTAATGTCTGCTCTACCTTTAACTTTTGATCTTATTTTCTCTTTGGTACCATACCTCAGAGAAGATCTCTCCACACTCTTCCCTCTCCTTCAGCGGTAGACTGCTGTTATTGATTGCCCAGTGTTTGCTAGCACAGTGGTGGAGGTGGGTGAGGGGTACCAGGGTGGGGATTCTCTGTTGTCCTATTGCTGTCTCAGTTTTAGGTGGTCCTTATGTCTCTGCAACTTGGAGGGCGAGACTTTCTCACTGATTCTGCCTCTTGCCAAATGGTAGGGGACTTTTAAAGGTCTGTGGCTATGATGTTTTCCTGACCCTCCCTTAGGGATAGAGGGTACCTTCCTTCTTGGGCTTCCTAGTGGCTCAGACAGTAAAGAACCTGCCTGCAATGCTGGAGACCCAGGTTCGATCCCTGGGGTGTGAAGCTCCCCTGGAGAAGGAAATGGAAACCCACTCCAATATCCTTGCCTGGGAAATCTCATGGACAGAGGAGCCTGGTGGGCTGCAGTTCATGGGGGTCACAAAAGAGTTGGACATGAATAAGGGATTATCACTTTTTCCCCTGGTTATGCAGGGGCCAACTCGAAATAGTTATTCTACAAAATATGCTTGTTGCATTCTTTTTATGTTTTGTATATTCTGATTTGGAAACATCTCCCTATGCTAGTTTTTGCTGAGTTTGCTATCAGTGGCACTGTAGACACACAGTTTTTAGCATCAGCTGTCATAGTGTTATTAAATATATTTATAAATATCATTTAATGAATATGTATTTTCATATGTTGACTCTAAGTTTTATTCCTTGAATTATCTTTTAATCATGTATTTTAATGACAAATTCTTCTTGGCAGATACTAGGTCAGGTTTTTTTCTTTTTTAAACCACACAGCACTTCTAACACCAAATGTGTGAAGTTTTTTCCCCACATCAATCAGTTCTCTAACTCTCTGGACACCAGCTGGGTGTCCTATAAATCAATTCATTTCTGATACTAACTACCCAGAGTTAGGCAGACGCCCAGGTCTGCCCCCTACTTCAGAAGATGCCAGTTTCAGGCCCCCAACTTCTTCTACTTCTGACCAGTCAGCTATAAGTCAGGGGTTCCCATGTATTCCTCCTGGGATTCAGTAGTTTGCTAGAAAGGGCCCACAGAGCTCAGGAAGGCATTTTATTTACTGTTACCAGTTTACTATAGAGGATACAACTCACAAACAGCCGGATGGAAAGAGATGCATGGGATGGCGGATAGCGTGGGGGCGGGGGGACAGTTTGGAAGGAGATGGTGCACAGTACTTCTGTGTCCTGGTGTTCCATCCTTCTTGCACCATGATATGTTCACCAACATACCCATAGTTTAGGGCTTCTTCTGGAAGTTCCATTACGTAGGCATGGTGGTGATTAGCTCCGTCTTCACCCCTTTGCTCCTTCCCTGACGCTGGAAAGTGAGGCTGAAAGTTCTAACCCATTAATCATATCATTAGTTCCTCTGACTACCAGCGCCCATTCTAAAGCCTTGTAAGGACCCGCCAAGGGTCACCTTATACTAAGTCGTGTCCAGCTCTTGTGACCCCATGCCAGGCTCCTCTGTCCTTGGGATTCTCCAGGCAAGAATACTGGAGTGGGTTGCCATTTCCTTCACCTTTCATCTGTACCGCTCTGGGAATTCCAAAGATTTTAGAAGCTCTTGCATTGTTTTTTTTGGAACCTGGCAGAAGACCAAAATGAGTTTCTTATATGACAGTATCACACTAGGCTCTCAACACAGAACTGTTGAATAAATGAATTTATGTGACTGCTGTTAGTGTCACTTTCTTATGAATAGCTTTTCTTCTTTATTTCTGATTATTATAATATTCAATTTTCAGAGTATAAAAATGTCCTTATTTTCTTTTTTTTTTTTTACTTAAAAGTTGAATATATTTCGGAGAAGGTAATGGCAACCCACTCCAGCACTCTTGCCATGGATGGAGGAGCCTGGTAGGCTGCAGTCCATGGGGTCTCAAAGAAGTCTGACAGGGCTGAGCGACTTCACTTTCACTTTTCGCTTGCATGCATTGGAGAAGGAAATGGCAACCCACTCCAGTGTTCTTGCCTGGAGAATCCCAGGGACGGGGGAGCCTGGTGGGCTGCTGTCTGTGGGGTTGCACAGAGACGGACATGACTGAAGCGACTTAGCAGCAGCAGCAGCAGCATGTTAATTAGGTGCTTTTGTATATTGTAGTATAGCTGCCATTGTATTTCTGAGCATCTACTTACAGAATGTTGATTTTTCAAATCAAAATGTTGTGTAGACATTTAACAGAGTTGAAGGAGTTTCTCTGGTCAGAATTCTTATCACATTATGGGACTGTTGAAGAGAAGGAACTTATCTTTTCGGACTTTGATGAGGATTCCCAAGAGAAAGAAAATTCAGCGTGTCAGCCAGTGGTGCATATACTTCAGGGTGGACACAGTATGTTCTTAACTGAGTGTGATAACAAGGTATGAAGGAGGAAGATGAGGGAGAAGTTTAACATCATTGCACCGAAGTTTACCAGGACCTTGTTTGGAGATGGAGATAAGATTTATTAAAGGTGATGATACCAGCCTCAAATTCCTCAACAACTGAAATGTCTAAGGTTGGCTTTACCATTTATTTTCTCCTAGGTGATTTACTGTTCTTTTGGTGGAACATCCAAAGGACTGCACTTCAATAACTTAATAGTTGGACTTGTCCTTCTTACAAGAGGCAGAGATGAAGAGAAAGCAAAGTGTAAGTACTTTTATTATCTCAAAATGTTAAAATACTACATTTATGTACAGAATAATCTACCTCAAAATTTTGATGACTATCAAAGAATTTGAATTGATGTTTCTTCAAAGAAGATATACAAATAGCCAATAAGCACTTGAAAAAATGTTAAACATAGGTAGTTATTTGGGAAATGTAAAGTAAAATTACAGTGAGATACCACTTAAGTGTAAGATAGATAATGCAGCCATTTTGGAAAGCTAACTGGCAGTTTCTCAAACTGTTAAACATTGAGTTTTCAATTTCATTCCTAGATATATACCCAAGGAAACTGAAATCATATATTCATTTAAAAAAAGTTCATAACAGCACGTTCATAATGGTTACAAAATGAAAACAATCCTAATGCCCATCAACTGATGCATTTATCATAAACAAAGTGTAATATAACCAGCAGTAGAATATTGCTTGACAGTAGGAAGAAATAAGTACTGTGAAAGAGCAGAAAAAACTTCCTTTCTAGGTTCTTTGGCTGATTTAATAATTAAGTTGATGTAAGACAGATTAACAGGAGAAAACCACACACTTTTCACATGTACGTATTTGTTGTAGTCTTTCGTCATGGGTTTTCTTCCAAAGTGCAAGTGTCTTTTCCTTTTGTGACTACAGTCACCGTCCACAGTGATTTTGAAGCCCAAGAAAATAAAGTCTGTCCCTGTTTCCACTGTTTCCCCATCTATTTACCATGAAGCTATGCAACCAGATGCCATGATCTTAGTTTTTTGAATGTCGAGTTTTAAAAATCAGCCTTTTCACTCTCCTGTGTCACTGTCATCAAGAGGCTCTTTAGTTCCTCTTCGCTTTCTGCCGTTAGAGTGGTATCATCTGCATATCTGAGGTGGTTGATATTTTTCCTGGCAATCCTTAGTTCCAGCTTCTGATTCATCCAACTTGGCATTTCGCATGATGTACTCTGCATATAAGTTAAATAAACAGGGTGACAACATACAGCCTTGACATACTCCTTTCCTAGTTTTGAACCAATCCATTGTTGCATGTCTGGTTCTACCTGTTGCTTCTTGACCTGCATACAGATTTCTCAGGAGACAGGTAAGGTGGTCTGGTAGTCGCATCTCTTTTAAGAATTTTCCACAGTTTGTTGTGATCCACATTCAAGGGCTTTGGCATAGTCAATGAAGCAGAAGTAGGCATTTTTCTTGAATTCTCTTGCTTTTTCTGTGATCCAGTGGATGTTGGCAATTTGATCTCTGGTTCCTCTGTCTTTTCTAAATCCGACTTGTACATCAGGAAGTTCTCAGTTCATGTGTTGTTGAAGCCTGGCTTGAAGGATTTTTGAGCATTACCTTGCTGTCATGTGAAATGAGTGCAATTGTCCATGACAAACCTAGGCAGTGTATTTATTAAAAAGCAGAGACATCACTTTGCCAACAGCAGTCCTTATAGTCAAAGCTCTGGTTTTTCCAGTAGTCATGTACAAATGTGATAGTTAGACCATAAAGAAGGCTGAGTGCCAAATAATTGATGCTTTCGAACTGTGGTGCTGAAGAAGACTCTTGAGAGTCCCTTAGACTGCAAGGAGATCAAACCAGTCAATCCTAAAGGAAATCAACCCTGATTGTCCATTGTAAGGACTGATGCTGAAGTTGCAGCTCCAATACTTTGTGCACCTGATGTAAAGAACCAACTCATTGGAAAAGACCCTGAAGCTGGGGAAGATTGAGGGCAAGAGGAGAAGGGGGCGGCAGATGAGATGGTCAGATAACATTACTGACTCAATGGACCTAAGTTTGAGCAAACTCCAGGAGATAATAAAGGACAGGGAAGCCTGGCTTGCTACAGTCTACGGTGTCACAAAGAGTTGGACATGACTTAATGACTCAACAACGAACAACAAATTTGTGTTGTTATTTAGTTGCTGAGTTGTGATCCACATAGTCAAAGGCTTTACTGTAGTCGTTGAAGCAGAAGTACATATTTTTCTGGAATTCCCTTACTTTCTCCATGATCCAACAAATGTTGGCAATTTGATCTCTGGTTGCTCTGCCTTTTCTAAACCTAGCTTGTACATCTGGAAATTCTTGGTTCACGTACTGCTGAAGCCCAACTTGAAGGATTTGAGCATTACCCTGCTAGCATGTGATATGAGCACAATTGTACAGGAGAAGTCCAAAATTAAGATATTAGCAGAGTTTTGTTCCCTCTGAAATCTACAGGGAAGAATCCTTCCTTTTTCCTAACTTCAGGTGGTAGCCCTCAATGCTTGGTGTTCCTTGACTTGCCAGTTGCTTCCCTCCACTCTCTCACGATCTCATCAGATGGCTTTCTTTCTACTGTTTCTGTTTTCTATTCTTATAATTAGTCATATAGAATTAGGACCCAGCCTAAAAACCTCATCTTAATTTGATTTTATCTGCAGAGACCCTTTTTCAAATAAAGTCACATTCATGAGTACTGGGGTTAAGACTTCCAACATTTTTTTTGTGAGGGGGAGATATAATTTAATCCATAACAGATGGTCAGAGCCTTCCAGCAGAGATTCCCCTAATGGAATCAGCCATGGCATGTGGGTGGGCAGGCAAGGAACCCAGTGGGCCTTCAGAGGAGTGGAATGTCTCTTCTTTCTATCACCTATGTTTCCAAATAAATTCAAATTCTCAGGTGCTTGGAGATAAGGATTTCAGCATATCTTTTGGGTGGATGCAGTTCAACCCTTAACAGCAGTATTTCCAACATAATAAGTACTTCTACCCAACTTTATTATTTCTTACCATTGTGTCATATTTGTCCCAGATCTTTTTTTCTTTTTTTTACAGAATTAAAGATCATGGCCAAGCCAAATAAATGGTATACTCTACAGATTTTTCAGTTTGCTTTTTGTACTGAAGATTATTGATATTTACTCAGTTAGAACATTAATTCCTTTATTCTGATTGCTATATAGTATTTCATTGTGTGTGTGTCTCAGGTTACGTATTTTTTTGTTGGTAGACATTTATCTTTTTTTCCCCCCCTAAATTTTGCTATTACAAAGATTGCTTCAGTGTATGTTGTACTTCATGCAGATATGCATGAGAGTTTTTCACAAGTGGAGGTGGAGTTGCCTAGAAATTGAACTTCTAGCATAAATCTTCATCTTTACATTTTGGCAAGATACTCTCCAAGGTGTTACAGTAATATATATTCATTAACAGTATATAAGAGTTCCAGTTTGTCCTAGTTTATTGCTAACACTTTGTATTGTCACACTTAAACATTTTTTGCAAATTTGGTATGTGAAAAGATACCACGTTGCTGTTGTAATTAACATTGGTTTTTTTTAAGGGATAAATTGTATATTTATAAAATGCTTAACACTAGTAGTCACCCAATAATTGTTACCTTTCTCTTTCCTCCCTACATCCACCAGGGTACGTTTAATCTATGATATAATTAATTCGTTCTTTCTTTTTCCTAGACATTTTTAGTCTTTTTGCAAGTGAATCCGGGAGCTATGTTATACGGGAAGAAATGGAAAGAATGCTTCATGTGGTGGATGGTAAAGTCCCAGATACACTCAGGAAGTGTTTCTCAGAGGTACATGTAAAGATTTACATTGCATCCCTACCTGTGGACAGAGTATTAAATCTTAGTTGTAAAATGAATTTAGCTGTGATGAATAGACGTTTATGTGCGGCATATTCTTGACATTTTTGTATTTAATGGTTGAAGTTTTTTAACGATTTGTGTGCTAGGCTCAAAGGTCCATGACCCACACTACTGCTGTGTTTGTGAATCTGAAAATTCCCAGTTCTACTGTAAAGGGAACTATCTCTACTTACGGTGTAATGAAACATACTCCCCCACTCTCACACCAGCATGCACACACACTCTCACAGGTGATCCTGCAAACACCTGAGCATTGCTTCAGTTGTGGTGCTCTTCATTGCTTTTCATCATGAGCATGTAGAAATAGCACTCATTGGCCTTGAGCTGTAGGTGACCTCTGTGATCCATCAATGCCTAGTTTATCATAAATGCATTTTATAATTTATTTTTTAAATTGGTTTGCATAGTGAAATATTTGGGTTTTAAAAATCGGTCATTTTCCTGTTTTCATAAATAATATATTTTCATTGTAAAAAAAACTTTAACAAAAAATGTGTATCTTTAACAGAGAAAATATTTCTTTAATTTCTTTTCAAAGGTCTGCTCACATGGGAAAAGTCCCAAGAGGTGGCAAAATAAGGCTCTTTTACAAGTTTTTGATCCTTTCCTGCAGCACTCAGTGCTGTGTAATTTCTTGTGGTCATTTGAGTCTTTCACTGCTGTTGGTTTTATTCAGAGTTTTTATTCAGTTTAGTTTAGTCACCTTCCTAACTATATAAGCATTGATTATTAATACTCCAGCCATGTGCATATATCTGGTTCTAATATCTGTTTGGACTTCTCTGGCTTTAGCTTTTCATCACTCCGGCTTTAAGTTTCCTCTGTCTTGATAGCACCTGGAGATTTCCCTTTCCTGCTTTTCAGCAGTTTTTGGTAGTAGTTATGCTGTTATGTTTTACTCAGCAATTCTACATGTTTGGTGCTAGAAGGATTGTCTTCCTGCATTTTTGGTTGTCTTATTGACTGGAAGTTGCTGTGATGGTATTTCAGTACCTTAAGACAAACTAGATCATGTTTTTTGTTTTTCCTCTCTAAAATTTGCTGGCCAAATTTTATTAGGAAAAAAAAGAGTTATCTAATCTTTACAAGCCTGATAAATTGGATTTTTCACAGAAATAGCAAGTGGTTTGCTTATTTTAGGGGAGAATATTTTTTCATTTTAATAAGGTTTATGCAGACATTCCTATTTTATAGACAGGGATTTAGTTTGGTTAGCCACCCAGTTCTCTTAAAATTTAGGCACAATAGCAGGTACATATACTAAGATAATAATTAGTGCTATACAGAAAAATTAAGTAGACTACAGGAGATAGGTGGTGATAGGGAGGCGATGACCAGGTATAGGTATTTTGTTATAGGATGGTTAGGAACAGCTTATAAGAGAAAGGGACATTAGAACAAAGAATTTTAAGGAAATGACTATGGTAGTAAATGGCTAGGGAAGTCTTATATGAAAAACAAGGTCTTTGGAAGAGAGGAGATCAAAGAAATGAGAGGCCAAGGCTTGGGGATACTCATGTATGTAGCTATTTACATCATTAGGTACTACGGTTGTTTAAAGGGAAAAAAAAGACTGTGAATGAGCCAATTTTACCCAACTCAGCTATTTGATGTATTTTCCTGCATACTTTTTGAGTAAGGCATGTGATGCGAGCCACACTCGTGCTTTCTGCATTACCATGTTTCCAGTAACTTGAGATGAAGGAAATCCACATAGGAGTTACACTGGTTTTTTTCTTACTGAATTTTTTTGGTTGTTGATTCTAATGGTGGGAATTCATACTTTACATTGCTCTTCAAAGATGTATCAATTTCAGAAGTTTGTTTGTTTGTTTTTAATTGCCTTTTATAGTACTGGAAGTTTTTTCCTAGACTGCTATTGTGACAGTTTATAAAAGGAGATTTCCGTTTTGCTTCCTTATTTAGAGCCATGACTCAAGAACATAGAAAGTCATGTTTGACAGATAGGATTTTCGTACGGCTTATAACGTAGGTTATATGGAGTGATCCTAATGGGCAAGCAGATTTGAGAGGTCACTTTGTATTTCACTAAGTTGCCAGGCAGCATATATAGTGTGTAATTCAAGCACAGAGACTTTGGAGCCTCGACTGCTTGGGTTCAGTTCTCTCTCTGCCACTGTATAACCTTGAACATACAGCTTTCAGAGCTTCCGTTTTCCCATGTGTAAAATGGGGATAATAGTATCTCCTGTTATTGCTTGAGGGTTGCTTGAGGATTAAATGAGTATAAAAATACTTCGAATTGTGTTTAGGGCATTGTAAATACTCATTAAATATTAACTATATGTGAAGTTGTTAGAAGTACCTATTATAATGGGCAGTTTTTTCCTTAGTGGTACATGAAGGTGCATCTTATAATAGCATCTTAGCTTCATAAAACCATTAAAACTACCATGTTCACTGAATATAAGATGCTTTTGATTAATAAGATGTGCTTTTATGTATTACTATAAAGAACAAAAAAAACTACCAGTTACAATTAAAGGGTATTATTGATTCTAAGACTTATCCCAATGTCAGAGATGTTAACGTGTAAAAATGGGCATCAGCTTTTGGAATTTATGCTGTAAACCCTCTTTGTAGACCAAATGTGGGTAGAGAAAGAAAATGGGTCTGATCCTCTAAACATGCAGCAATGTCCTCGTGTCCCTGCAGCAAGTCTGAGTGCCATATTCCTCCGTTTAGAAAACTAAGACTTCCAGTGTTGTCTTATTTATTTATTTGGCTGTGCTGGGTATTCGTTGCTGTGTGTGGACTTTCTCTAATTGCAACCAGTGAGGGCTCTTCTTTGTTGTGATGCATCAGTTTCTCTGTTGTGGAACACAGATTCTAGGCGCACGGGCTTCAGTAGTTGCCGCACACAGACTCAGTGATTGTGGCCCATGGGCTTAGTTGCTCCTTGGCATGTGGGATCTTAGTTCGATAACCAGGGATCCAACCTGTGTCCCCTGCATTGGCAGGTGTTTTCTTAACCGCTGGACCACCAGGGAAGTCCCTCCAATGTTGTCTTGATTGCTCGGATTGTACTGTTAAATATTCTGAAACCATGAAGCTAAGCATATTACTGTACTTAATAGGATGCTACTGCTGCTGCTGCTAAGTCGCTTCAGTCATGTCTGACTCTGTGCGACCCCATAGACAGCAGCCCACAGGCTCCCCGTCCCTGGGATTCTCCAGGCAAGAACACTGGAGTGGGTTGCCATTTCCTTCTCCAGTGCATGAAAGTGAAAAGTGAAAGTGAAGTCGCTCAGTCGTGTCCGACTCTTAGCGACCCCATGGACTGCCACCTACCAGGCTCCTCCGTCCATGGGATATTCCAGACAAGAGTACTGGAGTGGGGTGCATGCTACTAACAATATAGAAATTATTTCTACCATAACTCTTTTAGGTTATAAGTTATTTGTATCACTTAATAGCTCCATCAGGATTATAGCTACTAGGTTCTTGAGTGTCGTTCTTCATTGTATTTCTATGTGGGTTGCTTCTGCCTTTTTCTCATAGAGATATCTGTTCCTTACTCTTGTCTTCCAGTCAAAGAGATTGAGTTGCACAGCCATATGATGTTTTTTCTCAGCCTGGACACTTTTTTTCTCCACAGATTTAGCAAGACAAGTACTTGGAAAGAAAGCAAAGAAATAGAAACCTCCTTGCTTCTTTTTTGTATTCTAGTTGACTTGTGAATGTATGTTTTCAGTGATGACTTTTGGAAGGGGACTCCTGGATAGTTTTTAATTCACCAATGAAATTTAAAAGATTATTTGTATTCCATACACATTGATTAAAACGTGCTAATTCTAACCAATGGAAGCATTGAAGAAGCAGGATAAAGCAAATGAAATTGCTTTTATTAAGTATTGAAAGAAATGCAGTTTACTGATTGCAAGATGTACCTTAGGAAATAAAATGTGACTTAGTAGAAATTCTCTGCTTTAATGAATTGATAAAATAATTTGCAGTTAGCATATAGGTTTTATGCAAATAAAAGTTCTGAAATAGTTATATTTGAAAACAGTTTCTTTTTCCAAATACATATATAACTTATAATGGTATGTAGATTATTCTTTTATAGATAGTAGAAGGGAGTAAACGTCAATTAAATGCAAATTTAAAATTGTGTAAGTTCCAAGTAAGAGGTACCTTAAAGTTTAACTAAGCCTGTGTTTTCTTGTTTTAATTTTAGGGTGAAAAGGTAAACTATGAAAAGTTTAGAAATTGGCTTCTTCTAAACAAAGATGCTTTTACCTTCTCTCGTTGGCTACTGTCTGGAGGTGTATATGTGACCCTCACTGATGATAGTGATACTCCCACTTTCTACCAAACTCTGGCTGGAGTCACACATTGTAAGTAATGGCATTTTATTGTGCTCTGTTCACTTTTTAATACAATTGCCTGGTAATATGAGAATATGCCTATTATCAGTGTGGCTTTTTTTTTCTTCCAAAGTGTAATAACATGGAATGCTGGAGGCTTGAGTACATAACTGAAAAAAATAAACTTTTTTTCTTTACTCACTGAATACTTTTGTACTCCAAGTGTGTGAGTTTTTTCCCCCCACACCAAGCAGTTCTCCAGTGCTCTGTGGACACCAGGTGGGTGTCCTACACTTTAGTGCAGTTCTGACACTGCCTGCCTGGGGTTAGCACAGACCCACCCCACAGGTTAGGTCTCAGTCCCAAAAGACTGCCCCTGTGCCCTCCCCACTTCAGATGCCAAGTCCAGACTGTGACCTGTGCTTCTGACTGACCACCTATAAATGAGACTTCCCATGACCCTTTCCTTGGGTTTGGTAATTTACTAGAACTTCAGGAGACATTTACCTGTACTGATTTAATATATAATAAAAGCTGCATTAAAGGATACAGATGAATAGCTGGGTGAACAGATACATAGGGCGGAATCTGGAAGGGTCCCAAACACGGGCGCTTCTGTCCACATGGAGCTGTGTTGCTCCCCTCTTGGCATGTCAATGTGTCTAGACGCTCTCCAGACTCTGTGCTTTGGGATTTTTGTGCAGGCTTTGTTACATAAGCATTATCAGTTATTAACTGTGTTTCTAAATCTTTTCTTCTTTCCAGAAAATGGGGGGGAATGGGGTTGAAAGTTCCAAGTTTAGAGTGTATGGCTTGGTCTTTCTAGTGACCAGCCCCTTTCCAGGAACCTACCGAGAGTTAACTTCAGGCATCAGAAAAAGGTTCCCGTCACCCAGAAAATTCTGAGGGATTTAGGAGCTCTGCATCAGACATTCCTGTCACTCAGGAAATTAAAGAAATTTCCTCAAAGAAAATATTAGCAAGAACTGGGATCAATATCACTTATTTCACAGCAGCCCTCTACTAACTGTTCTTAACCAAGCTGTATTAGTTCCCTAGGGCTGCTGTAGCAAATTGACACAATCCATAAACTGAAAAAACAGAAATCTACTCTCTCACAGTTCTGGAAGCTGAAATCAAAGTGTTAATAGAGCTATGTTCCCTCTGAAGATCCCAGGGAAGCTTCTTTCCTTGCCTCTCCCAGCTTCTTGTGAACCCAGGCTTTGCTTCACTTGT
Organism: Cervus canadensis; assembly: GCF_019320065.1. NCBI lineage: Eukaryota > Metazoa > Chordata > Mammalia > Artiodactyla > Cervidae > Cervus > Cervus canadensis. Next base: position 47,511,354 of record NC_057386.1, on the reverse strand, counting down.
GGCAGCATAATTCTAGTTTCTGCCTCTGTTTTCATACAGCCTTCTGTGTGTATGTGTGTGTCTGTGTCCTCTCCCCTTCTTTCAAAGACACCATTCATTGGATTTAGGGCCCAGTCTAAATTTAGGATGATTTTAACTCTAGAGCCCTAATTCATTACATCTGCAAAGACCCTATTTCCAACTGCGGTCACATTCTGTGATTCCAGGTGATAATGAACTTCTGAGGGATGCTCTTTAGTCCACCACAGCACAGGCCTAAGTGTTAACTTCTACTGTTCTTTTCTGTGGTTACAGAAATGGATGTACTCTGGGCTTTTGCTTATGCTACTTCTTAACACTAGAAGGAATGCCTTTCCCTTTTTCCCTTCCTGTAAACCCTAGTCATCTTTGAAGATTAAGTCACATGCTGCTTGCTTTCCATGAAATGTTTTCTTGCCTTCCTGTGAGAAATCATCTCTCCTTCCTCTTAACTCTCGTAACACTTTCTTTTGTACTCTTCTTGGATGAACTTACCACTTTCATCTTTGTATTTTAATTATTTATAACATTTTATTTATTTGTACATGTTTTCTCTTAAATCATAGAAAGTCTGTATTATTCTTTTATTCACTCTCAGTGTCAAGCCTTAAATAAGTATTTGTTGACCTAGTAGAGGATCTTGGTTATCAAGCACTGTTTGTATTTATTTTTTCTTGTAATTTATGAGTTGGCTACTAGTTATTCACCAACTGCTTTCCCTCTCATTTTTATTCCATTGTTACCAAAAATTCTGACACATAAATTCTGGCATGAATAGGCAATTAATTTGATGCTCCTACTTTTTCAGCACTACCGTCTTTATTTTGAGAGGAAAGCCTTTTTTAAAAAATCATTCCGTATAAAAAATTAGGAAATCTTTTTATACTTTAAGCTCTATCATTGTCAGTCATATGGATGTTCTGCTGAACTCTTGCTTTCATTTGTAACTGTATGCTAAATCATTTTTCTATTATTGGCTAAGAGTGTGATTACTTTCCTTGAATGACTCACATTATAGAAAAAATTGTCCTGATACTTAATGAAATGGTAAACAAGACTTTAAAAAAAATTATTTATGTTTGGTTGCTCTGCGTCTTTGTTGCCGTGCTCAGGCTTTCTCTAGTTGCGGATGTGGGCTCTCGGGCGCTCAGGCTCCAGGAGTTGTAGCGCACGGTCTCAGTTGCTCAGCATGTGGAATCTTCCCAAACCAGGGATGGAACCCGTGTCCCCTGGATTGGCAGGCGAATTCTTATCCCCTCTACCACTAGTGAAGTCCCATAAACAAAACTTGATTCAAGACTTTTGCAGTAGCATATTGCAGTAGTGGAGAGAGATTGGTCTTACCTCCAAATGTTACAGGAAAGCAACTTACAGCCAAGGAACATGGTGAGGTGATCAGTGGAAGGAAAATTGCTACGAGAAATCATGAAGGGTGGGGCAATTCTTACCGAAAGCGGGCCAAAGACTTATTTGTTAAATATATGGTATACCTTGATCAGGTATCAAGGGTGGGGGATGATGCAGCAGGGTTCTTTGCTAAGATTCAGCTGGGCAGGCCAAAGACAGAATAAGGGGTCAACTTCTGGGCCTAGTAGAAAAGAGGGCTCAAAGGAGTGGGACTAAATTTTAGTCAAGGAGAGAGTCTCTGTCAGTTGCTTCAAGTTGAATTAGTCTGACACACTTTGCAAATGCAAATACTGCTTATTGCTTGTTTTTCAAAGCACCATGTCAAAGATTACAGGCTTGTGTAAATTTAATCAGTCAAAATAATTATCAAAATATTAAAAATGTTATCCCATTATATGGCTCCATTTTAATTTGAAAATGACCTTTTAATTTTTTTATCAGTTGGGAAGATTTTTGGATTTTTAATGGCATCTAAAAGTACGTGACCTTTGCCTTGTTAAAAAATATTTTATCTTGAATTTATGCATTGTTTCATCTGAAATAATGACCTGATTTCTAAACTGAGTGACTTTCTCCTAGGCTTATTGTACCTACTAATATCTCTGCAGCATTTTAGCACTATTGACAGTTTTCTTGAAATTCTCTTCTCCCTTGATTTTGAAACATTGTAGCTTTAAGTTATTTCTCATGGATCAACCTTTAGCTCTATTCTATTCTTAACTGGCATGCATACTTTTGCTTCATTACAGCCATTTCTTTTGCTTCATGTCTTTGCAGGTGATACCTAGTGAAGTTTACTGATCTTGAGGTATCAAACTGTATATTCATTTTAATAAATGCCTCCTGGATGTGTATTCTAACATCTTAATTTCATATCTAACACCTTTCCTTACTTCAGTCCATTTATAGGTCAAAAAAAGCAAACATCCTGTTCCTCCTATGATTTTTTTTTCTCTCTTTTTTTAAACTGAAGTATAGTTTTTGCTTTTTTTGCCAAATTGTGTCCAGCTCTTTTTGCAACCCCATGGACTGTAGCCTGCCTGACCCCTCTGTCCATGGAATTGTTCAGGCAGGAATACTGGAGTGGGGAGCCATTCCCTTCTCCAGGGGATCTTCCCAACCCAGGGACTGAGCCTGGGTTTCCTTCATGGAAGGCAGATTCTTTACTGTCTGAGCCACCAGGGAAGCCCTTAAATCTTTATAACTAGGCTCAAACACATTTTTATTAATCAAAATAGTAAAAATTGCAGTCAGCTCATTTTTACCAATGAGAAATAAGCTTGTTTATTCCTCTAGTATAAAAATCCTTGCTTCAGGATTTGACGAACTCTTGGAAAGCATTTTCTGGATCCTGCTGGTTGTGAAAGCATTTTCACTGCAAAAGAAGTTGTTGAGATACTTGAAGAAGTAGTAGTGAGTTGGCTGAACATCGGATGAATGTGGCAGACGAGGCAAAACTTAGTAGCCCAGTTGATTCAACTTCTGAATTACTGGTTATGTGATGGTCGGTCAGGTGTTATGGAGAAGAATCAGACTCTTTCTGTTGACCAATGCTGGCTGCAGGCACTGCAGTTTTAGGTGCATCTCATCGATCTGCTGAGTATAGTTCTCAGGTGTAATGGTTTCACCAGGATTCAGAATGCTGTGGTGAAGCAGACTGATTTCAGACATGCACAGCAGTAAATGGCAGTTTAACAGTAAGCAGCGGCGAGCAATAGCTGGAAGCAAGGTCTTAGTTTCCCAGACTGGGAGTCCTAACCACTGGACCACAGGGGCCAGCAGTGAAGGCTAAAGTCCCTTCCTAGTCCTTGCCTAACTAGTTAAAAACGAATTCAGGCAAGGAGGCAGAAGGTAAAGAGTAAAGTAAGAAGTTTTTGTCTTCCTTCAGGCCAATCATCTTGCTTTGTTCCCCTCCCCCCGATAATTTGTATCAGGACTCTCCTCTGGGGTGTACATGCACCCCTTTAGCCAAGATGAATCTTGAAGCAGACTTCTGGGAGGAGCAGGTCTCACTATGGCCTGGAACTATCCTCTGACTTTTGACCCCAAGAAGCCTTTGTGGAAATGTATGGTGTCTCCCTTATCCTAAAAAGGGGGAAGCGGAGATCCTTCAATCCTTTACTCAGAAAGGGTTTTGCCTCTCTGTCCTTGCCATAATTATTTCCTCGCCATAATTATATTTCCTCAAGATGTTCACAAAAGAAAAAGACTGGCTGTTTACCTTGTTTCTGTTGTTACTACCATTTCGGAGGGCGATTGTAAATTCCTCAACTGGATCCCACATAGCTCTTGTCTCAGGAAATGCAGACAGGAGGCTGGCTGATTGTAAATGTCCAACTTGGAACCCATCTGTCTCCTATCTTAAGGTGGGCAGCAGACCACCAAACAGTGACCATGATCTTTTTTTGATGCAAGTTTGGCTTTGGAAAGTGCTTTGGAGCTTCTTCTCAGTCCAGCCACTGAGCTGGTCATTGCCAGTTTTTGTAGAAAATCCACTGTTCGTCACCCATCACAATCCAATTGAGAAATGGTTCATTTTTGTTGAGTGGCATAAGACAATAACTTCAGAATGACGATATTTTTGATTTGCTGTCAGTTAATGAGGCACTCACTCATCAAGCTTTTTCACTTTTCCAATTTGCTTCAAATGCCAAATGACTGTAGAGTGGTCGATATTGAGTTCTTCAGCATCGTCTTGGGTAGTTGTAAGAGGATCAGGTGTGATGCTTGCTCTCATGCAATGCAGGAGACCCGGGTTTGATCCCTGGGTCGGGAAGATCCCCTGGAGAAGGAAATGTCAACTCACTCCAGTATTCTTGCCTGGAGAATTCCACAGACAGAGGAGCCTGGTGGGCTCCATTCCATGGAGTCACAAAGAGTCGGACACGACTGAGCGACTAATACACACAGTCAATTGGTTGTTGTCAACTTCCAGCGGCCACTATGCTCCTCATCTTCAAGGCTCTCGTCTCATTTGCAAAACTTCTTAAACCACCACTGCACTGTATGGTTGTTAGCAGTTCCTGGGCCAAATGGATTGTTGACATTGCGAGTTGTTTCTACTGCTTTAGGACCCATTTTGAACTGGAATAACAAAATTGCTTGAATTTGCTTTTTGTCTAACACATCCCTGCTGCTGCTAAGTCACTTCAGTTGTGTCCGACTCTGTGCGACCCCATGGATTGCAGCCTACCAGGCTCCTCCATCCATGGGATTTTCCAGGCAAGAGTACTGGAGTGGGGTGCCATTGCCTTCTCTGAACATATCCCTAGTCTAAAATAAATATGAAATACACATCAAGTAGTAAGTCATTAGCAAAAAATATAAAGTGAGAAATGTGTGTTAAAATGCTGTGTAACATAACCACGTTTATTTAAGGATGTATTCCAGTATCAAATGGCAAATTTCAGCAATGCAAAAACTGGAATTACATTTGCACCAACCTAATAATTCTAGTAATCCAATTTGAAGTTACCTTTGACTTTTCTTATCAAGCTTCATATTGAATCCTATCAATCTTAACTCAACCATATTTCTTGCATCTTTCTTTGCTACTGTCATCATTATAATAGTTTTTCTTACTTATCTGACCTGACAGTGGTTTGATAATAGGAGTAATGAAAGACACATTTCTGTTTTTGTTTATTTAGTTTGCATAAAAGCAAAAACAAATCATTCTTACTTCCCTGCTTTGAAACCTTTGAGAAATCATATTCTGTAGAACAAAGTTTTAAACTCCTTAATATGACTCTAAAGTCTCTTAGTTTATTATTCTTAATTTTCAATACCCATTTCTCCTCACTTATGTTCTCAGCTTCAACTGAAGAGCACTGGTCAGTATTCCATGACTGTACCATCAACTTTCATGACTACTCTATCTACCATCACTCCTAATATTCCTTCATATAAGAATACATTCCATCTTTCAGTTCTTGACAGGTAAAATACTTTTTCATCAATCCTAACTCAAATGCCATAACCCGTTTGTCATGCCTTCTCCATTTTTCTGCAGTTGTAATTAATCACTTTTTCTTTTTGCATTCCTCCACACTTTATTTTTGAATTAAAGTATTTAAGATGCTTTTTGCCTTACTGTAAAGTCAGTTGAAAATGGCTTTATTTCTCAGCAGAAGTTACAAGTCTCTTGAGGACAAGGCTTATATTCTATTCATCTTTGGCTTTTTCTTAGTTCAGTGAACCACAGTGCATGTTGCTGGACTGAACTGTGTTGGAAAATTTTCAACAACCAAAAGTCTGCATTCTGAGTATTGATTTAAACAGTTGAATTCCCCAGGAGAGAGCAGAAGGAATATGTTGTTTTAGGATTGTGGGACTAAACCCATAGGAGGGAGAAGGACCAAGATAAATCATCATGTTTGAATAAAGTTTAACAACTTCATAGTATGTAAGTGTTCATATAAAGACCTACCATATTTTTAGGGTGAAAATTAATTGTATATGTCAACTTAAAGAACTGTTTAAGATTGCAAAATAGTTGTTCATAGATCTTCCCTTTAAAACTTTTGGTTAGAAAAATTATGTGAGCTACGGAAAATTGGTTAGCAGTAACTTGAGGCGCACGGAGATCAGTCTACTTTAAATACTATAGGGAAAAAGAAGATATGTGTATACATACAACTGATTTACTTTGCTGTACAGTAGAAACTAACAACATTGTAAAGCAACTATACTCCAATAAATATTAATTTTAAAAATATATAAAATTTTGTCAAAGAAAACAAACACTACACGGAATAAGCTGTCTGAACTAATTATTTTATCTCCTTCTATAATGTACCTGTTGGGTTCCTTGGTGGCTATAGAAGTAAGTTGGCAGTATTTGGTAAAAACCTGAAGAAACAACTTATACTTTTAATTTTCTCGCTTATTTATAATATTTTTAATTGTTGACCTCTTAGCTGAATTTTATTGTATCCTTATTTTTTGTAAGAAGGATTACCAAAATAATCAACTATTCAACCACTATTTTGTAGTTAATGGCCTTTATCTTGAGCATTAGAATTATTTGAAGAGTGTGTTAAAAGTGCAGGTTACTGGTTCTGTCTTCAAAGATTTTTTATCTGTGGGCCGTAGGGCTCTGTACTTTTAACTCTGGGTAATTCTGATATGGATGGACCATGAACTGCATTTTGAGATATAATTTGTTATTGTTCAGTCACTCAGTTATGTTCAACTATTTGCAACCCCATGGACTTCAGCCTCTCAGAGCTTGCTCAAACTCATGTCTATTGAGTCAGTGATGCCATCCAACCATCTTGTCCTCAGTCGTCCCCTTCTCCTGCCTTCAATCTCTCCCAGCATCAGAGTCTTTTCTAGTGAATCGGTTCTTTGCCTCAGGTGACCAAAGTATTGGAGCTTCAGCTTCAGTATCAGTTCTTCCAAAGAATATTCAGGGTTGATTTCCTTTAGGATGGACTGGTTTGACCTCCTTGCTGTTCAAGGGACTCTCAAGAGTCTTCTCCAGCACCACAATTCAAAAGCATCAGTTCTTTGGCGTGCTCAGCCTTCTTTATGGTCCAACTCTCACATTAATACATGACTACTGGAAAAACCGTAGCTTTGACTATACAGACCTTTGTTGGCAAAGTAGTGTCTCTGCTTTTTAATACGCCGTCTAGGTTTGTCATTGCTTTTCTTCCAAGGCGCAGTGAAAGTGAAAGTTGCTCAGTTGTGTCTGACTCTTTGTGACCCCATGCACAGTCCATGGAATTCTCTAGGCCAGAATACTTTAGTGGGTAGCCTTTCCCCTCTCCAGGGGATCTTACCAACCCAGGGATTGAACCCAGGTCTTCCACATTGCAGGTAAATTCTTTCCCAGCTGAGCCACAAGGGAAACCCAAGAATCTTGGAGAGGGTAGCCTATCCCTTCCGCCAGTGGATCTTCCCAACACAGGAATTGAACCGGGGTTTTCTGCACCGCAGGTGGATTCTTTACCAACTAAGCTTTCAGGGAAGCCAGAATACTGGAGTGAGTAGCCATTCCCTTCTCCAGGGGATCTTCCCAACCCAGGGATCCAACCCAGGTCTCCTGCATTGCAGGCAGATTCTTTACCAGCTGAGCCACCAGGGAAGCCCTCCAAAGAGCAAGTGTCTTAATTTCAGGGCTGCAGTCACCATCTGCAATGATTTTGGAAGCTAAAAAAAGTCATCACTGTTTCCTTTGTTTCTCCATCTATTTGCTATGAAGTGCTGGGACCAGATGCCATGATTTTAGTTTTTGAATGTTGAGTTTTAAGCCAGCTTTTTCTCTCTCCCCTTTCACTTTCATCAAGAGGCTCTTTAGTTCTTCATTTTCTGCCATAAGGGTGGTGTCATCTATTTGTGAGGTTATTGATATTTCTCCTGGCAGTCTTGATTCCAACTTGTGATTCATCCAGCCAGGCTTTATGCATGCTGTACTCTGCATATAAGTTAAATAAACAGGGTAATAATATACATACTCCTTTCTCAATTTGGAACCAGTCTACTGTTCCATGTTCAGTCCTAACTGTTGTTTCTTGACCTGCATACAGGTTTCACAGGAGGCAAGTGGTATGGTACTTCCATCCCTTTCAGAAATTTTTCACAATTTGTTGTGGTCCACACAGTCAAAAGTTTAGCGTAGTCAATGAAGCAGAAGTAGATCTTTTTCTGGAATTTCCTTGTTTTCTGTATGATCCAGTGGATATTGGCAGTTTGATCTCTGGTTCCTCTACCTTTTCTAAATTCAGCTTGTACATCTGACAGTTCTCGGTTGATGTACTGTTGAAGCCTAGCTTGAAGGATTTTGAGCATTACTTGCTAGCATGTGATTTAAGTGCCATTGTGTGGTAGTTTGAACATTCTTTGGCATTGCCCTTCTTTGAGATTGGCATGAAAAGTGACCTTTTACAGTCCTGTGGCCACTGCCGAGTTTTCCAAATTTGCTGGCATATTGAGTGTAGCACTTTAACAGCATCATCTTTTAAGATTTGCAACAGCTCAGCTGGAATTCCATCACTTCCACTAGCTTTGTTCGTAGTGATACTTCCTAAGGGCCACTTGACTTCACACTCTATGATGTCTGGCTCTAGGTGAGTGATCATATACCATCATGGTTATTTGGGTCATTAAGATCTTATTTGTATAGTTATTCTTCTGTGTATTCTTGCCACCTCATCTTAACATCTACTGCTTCTGTTAGGTCCATACAGTTTCTGTCCTTTATTGTGCCTATCTTTGCATGAAATACTCCCTTGGTATCTCTGATTTTCTTGGAGAGATCTCTAGTCTTTCTCATTCCATTGTTTTCCTCTATCTCTTTGCAGAGTTCAGTGAGCCACTTACTTAGTCTGCAGACCTCTTAACTTCTTACTTTGTCTATGGAAAACAGGGATAATGATACAACTTACATCATAGATTTGTGGTAAGGAGGGCAGGGAAGGAAGAGTATTTTCCTCTACTCATCCTGGGTTCCTTGGGTGGGGCCTTTTAAATTAGACTAACAAAAGACAGAAAACAAGAGAAAAACATAAGCTTACTTATTACTTACTTAGTTACTTACGCACTGGAACATTTAGTGATGAATAACTCAAAAGGGGTGGTTAGAGCTTGAGCTTACATAGCATCTTAGCAAAGAACGATAATTTTGTGGAGAAGTGACAAAACAAAGGAAAAGAACTTTGAGCTGCTAGGGGTGGCACATTGTGGGAAAACAAATACATGGAAAAACTATTGCTTGATGTGTGTGTGTTAGTCACTCAGACGTGTTCAACTCTTTGCAACCCCATGGTCTGTCCATGGAATTCTCTAGGCAAGAATACTGGAGTGATTTGCCATTCCCTTTTCCAGAAGATCTTCCCAACTCAGGGATCGAACCTAGGTTTCCTGCATTCCTGGGAATCCTGCAGATTCTTTACTGTCTGTGCTACTAGAGAAGCCTTTGGTTGATTTGGCTGGTTAATAAGATTTGTTATGTAGATTCTTTCTTCTGATGCCATCTCCAGGTTGATAAGAATCTAGAGTTTTCTCTGGTGATTAACATCTATCCTTCCTGGTAGAAGAGTTATTATTGTTGTTCAGTTGCTCAGTCTTTACAACCCTGTGGACTGGACACTCCAGGCTTACCTGTCCTTGACCATCTCCTGGAGCTTGCTCAAACTCAGGTCCATTGAGTCGGTGATGCCACCCAGACATCTCGTCCTCTGTCATCCCCTTCTCCTCCTGCCTTCAATCTTTCCCAACATCAGGGTCTTTTCTGATGAGTCAGTTCTTTGCATCAGGTGGCCAAACTATTGGAGCTTCAGCACCAGTCCTTCCAATGAATATTCAGGGTTGATTTCCTTTAGGATGGACTGGTTTGATCTCCTTGCAGTCCAGGAACTCTCAAGAGTCTTCTTCAGCACCACAGTCCAAAAGGATTGGTTATTCAGTGCTCAACCTTCTTTATGGTCCAACTGTCACATCCATACATGACTACTGGAAAAACCATAGCTTTCACTGTATGGATCTTTGTTGGCAAAGTAATATCTCTGCTTTTAATACACTTTCTAGGTTTGTCATAGCCTTTCTTCCAGCAGGCAGGCGTCTTTTAATTTCATGGCTGCTGTGATTTTGGAGGCCAAGAAAGTAAAGTCTGTCACTGTTTCCATTGTTTCCCCATCTGTTTGCCATGAAATAATGGGACCGGATGCCATGGTCTTAGTTTTTTCAATGTTGAGTTTTAAGCCAGCTTTTTTACTCTCCTTTTCACCTTCATCAAGAGGATCTTTAGTTCCTCTTCACTTTTTGCCATAAAGGTGGTGTCCTCTGCATATCTGAGGTTATTGATACTTTCCCAGCAATCTTGAATTCAACTTCTGCTTCATCCAGCTCAGGATTTCGCATGATGTATGTACTCTGCATATATATAAGTTAAATAAGCAGGGTGACAATATACAGTACTCCTTTCCCAGTTTGGAACCAGTCCATCGTTCCATATCTGGTTCTAACAGTTGCTTTTTGACCTGCATACAGGAGACAAGTGAGATGGTCTGGTATTCCCATCTCTTTAAGAATTTGCCACAGTTTCTTGTGATGCACACAGTCAAAGGCTTTTGCATAAGTCAGTGAAGCAGAAATAGTTGTTTTTCTGGAATTCTCTTGCTTTTTTTTTATGATCCAACGGATTTTGGCAATTTGATCTCTGATTCCTCTGCTTATTCTAAATCCCGCTTGAACATCTGGAAATACTTGGTTCATATACTGTTGAAGCCTAGCATGGAGAATTTTGAGCATTACTTTGCTAGTGTGTGAAATGAGTACAATTGTGCGGTAGCTTGAACATTCTTTGACACTGTCTTTCTTTAGGATTGGAATGAAAACTGACCTTTTCCAGTACTGTGGTCACTGCTGGATTTTCCAAATTTGCTGTTATATTGAGCGCACCACTTTAACAGCATCATCTCTTAGGATTTGAAATAGCTCAGCTGGAATTCCATCATTCCACTAGCTTTGTTCGTGGTAATGCTTCCTAAGGCCCATTTGATTTGGCCCTCCAGAATGTGTAGGTGAGTGATCACACTATCATGGTTATCTGAGTCATTAAGATCTTTTTTGTATAGTTCTTCTGTGTACTCTTGCTACCTCTTCTTATTACCTTCTGCTAGGCCATACTGTTCCTGTCCTTTATTGTACCCATCTTTGCATTAAATATTCTTGAAGTTTTCTTGAAGAGATCTCTAGTCTTTCCCGTTCTATTGTTTTCCTCTATTTCTTTGCATTGGTCCCCGAGGAAGGCTTTTTTATCTCTCCTTGCTATTCTCTGGAACTCTGCATTTAGATGGGTATGTCTTTCTTTTTCTCCTTTGCCTTTAGCTTCTCTTTTTTTTCTCAGCTATTTGTGAGGCCTCCTCAGACAACCATTTTGCCTTTTTTGCATTTCTGTTTCTTGGGGATGGTTTTGATCACTGCCCCCTGTACAGTGTTATGAACCTTTGGTCATAGTTCCTCAGGCACTCTGTCAGATCTGATCCCTTGAATCTATTTGTCACTTCTACTGTATAATCGTAAGGCATTTGATTTAGGTCATACTGTTATGGCCTAGTAGTTTTCCCTACTTTCTTCAATTTAAGTTGAATTTTGCAATAAGGAATTCATGATCTGAGCCACAGTCAGCTCCCAGTCTAGTTTTTGCTAACTATATAGAGCCTCTCCATCTTTGACTGCAAAGAATATAAAAGTCTGATTTTGGTATTGACCATCTGGTGATACCCATGTGTGGAGTCATCTCTTTGTGTTATTGGAAAAGGGTGTTTGCTATGACCAGTGTGTTCTCTTGGCAAAACTCTGTTAGCCTTTGCCCTGCTTCATTTTGTACTCCAAGGCCAAACTTGCACTCCAGGTATCTCTTGACTTCCTACTTTTGCATTCCAGTCCCCTGTGATGAAAAGGACATCTTTTTTTGGTGATAGTTCTAGAAGGTCTTATAGGTTGTCATAGAACCATTCAACTTCAGCTTCTTCCGCATTAGTGGTTGGGGCATAAACTTGAATTCCTGTGATACAGAGTGGTTTGGCTTGGAAATGAGCAGAGATCATTCCGTCATTTTTGAGATTGCACCCAAGTAGTGTATTTCAGACTCCTGCTGACTGTGATGGCTACACCATTTCTTCTAAGGGATTCTTGCCCACAGTAGTAGATATAATGGTCATCTGAAGTAAATTCACCCATTCTTGTCCGTTTTAGTTCACTGATTCCTAAAATGTCAGTGTTCATTCTTACCATCTCCTATTTGACCACTTACAGTTTACCTTGATTCATGAACCTAACATTCCAGATTCCTATGCAGTATTTATTGTTCTTTATAGCATCAGATTTTACTTTCACCACTAGACATCCAACTGGATGTTGTTTCCATTTTGGCCCAGCCTCTTCATGCTGTCTGGAATTACTTCTCCACTCTTCTCCAGTAGCATCTTGGTCACCTACTGACCTGGGTAGTTCATCTCCCAGTGAGGCCAAACTATGGTAGGGGTAATGACGACCTCCTTCAGAAGGACTTACGCCAGCATGCTGCAGCTCTCAGGACTGTTGTAGTCAGTGCCTCTGACCTCGAGGCCGGCTACTGTTGACACACATCTCGGCCGGAGATTCCTGGACTCTCACTTGCGAGTCTGACTCCGTCTCTTGTGGGCTCACTGCTCCTTTCTCCTGGGTCCTGGTGTGCACACTGTTTTGTTTGTGCCCTCCTAGGGTGTTTCCCCCGTCCTGTGGAAGTTCTGTAATCAAATCCCACTGTCCTTCAAAGTCAGGTTCCCTGGGGGTTCTCAATCCTTTTGCTGGATCCCCAGGTTGGGAAATCTGTTGTGGGCACCAGAACTTTTCCAAGAGTGCGAGAACTTCTTTGTTATAATTGTTCTCTAGTTTGTCATCTGCTCAGCGGCTCTATAGTGAAGCTAATGGTGACCTCCTCCAAGAGGACTTATGCCATACACCGCGCCTCCCAGGTCTGCTGCAGCCAGAGGCCCTGTCCTCGAAGCAGAACACTGCTGACCTGTGCCTCCACAGGAGACCCTCAAACACTCAAAGGCAGGTCTGGCTCAGTCTCTTGTGGAGGTCACTTCTCCTTTTCTCTGGGTGCAGGTAGAGGGGTCAGGAAGCCATCTTTTAAAATTAGGCCAGTAGGGGGAACTAGAGGGCTATTCTTATATCTGCTGCTTCTCATTTGCCTTGAACTCAAAATAATCCTTATGCTGAAGCAGCATTTCTGGTAGCATATGGTGCTACGTGAGATACCACTTTTTTAAAAGGACTCAGCATTGTGCCTGGTATAGAATAGGTGCTTTACAATGAATATGCATCCTCTTTTTTTTTTTTGGAGGTGCCGCAAGGCATGTGAGATCTTAGTTCCCTGACCAGAGATTGAACCTGTGCCCCCTGCATTGGAAGCACAAAGTCCTAACAAGTGGACCACCAAGGGATTCCTCTTGTGTTAGTGAACGCTTGGCTAGGAAATGTCAGTGAGCGTCATCCCACTTTCTCAGAGAGTCATTGTTTTGGGGACACGCAATTTTCTAACAGGACTGCAGATCACTACAAAAATTAACTCATCCGTGTCAATAGGAAGAAAATGTTTTCCTTACCAATTTGCTTTCCTTTACTTTACAATTTATGAAAATAAAGGTGTAACAGACAGCTCAGTTGCTCCTGGCTTCAGCAAATAGCTGCTTTCTTAGTGAACTTTCCTATGAAAGCATTATCATAAAATCAGAATTACTGCTAAATTTCTTATAGAAATTCTGACATGGGCAGGTTTATATTCTGATGACTGTGATTTATTGTATTAGTTATAAATTCTAAGTTTCTGGCAAAGCAGTTCACTGTGGACCACTTGGCAGGGTTTTCCACTCAAAAATATTTGGTACATTAAACTTTTCAAATAATATATTAGGAATGTGGAAAATTGGGATAAGAATAGAGAATGTTATTAACTTATCATTTATAAGTAGACATTTATTTTAAAGCATCAGTGACTCCATTAAAATTTGTGTAATAAGCCAAGGTATCTAGGAAACAAAAAGGAGTTATAAGTTTTCACTTGTAAATAACATTTATGTTAGAGTACAATTGCATTTAGTTACTTTTTCACATACTATTCTAAAGTAAAACTTGAAGTCCAGTAAGTTGAACATACTGCCATTTTTAATCAAATTTTTTCTCTTTTATATATATCACAGATGAAACTGAGGCACTGTTTATATTATTATACACTGAATACTGTATATTCAGTACAGAGTTTAGAATAATTAACTGATTTGATTTATACAAGACTTTAGATTTTTTCATGGCCAGTAATTTTTAGAACTTAAGATTCCAAACTATTGTTACTTTACCTTTTATTTAAATTTAAGAAATTGAATTAGAACTTTTTGGATTTTTGACCATGCCACCCACAGTGCAGGATTTTAGTTCCCCAACCAGGGACTCAGTGAAAGCACTGAACCCTAACTATTGGACTGCCCAGGGAATTTAATGAATTAGAACTTCAGTCAAAAGGTCAAGTTGTTAAACAGATTTTTATCAAGTTTTTATACAGATTTTTGTGATGTTTTTATTTTGTAATTTGCTACTTAAATACCTAAGATTAGATTTCCTAAAAAGATCTTTTTTGTCAAATGTTAATATATATATATATATATACAGTGTTTTATTGACAAGTTAATTTTTACACATTTTGATGATATTCCAAATTGGAGAACATGTATAGATAACATAAACATTTTCTATACAGTTTAAATATTTGAAAGAGTTTGTACAGATTTTGTTGTTGTTGTCGTCATTATTATTGATATCTGAAAGAAGATTCTACTTTCTAAGACTTAACTAATCATTTGGTTTTTTTCTTGTAGTACGCTTTCCTCACCCATTTTGTTCATGATTATTTAGCATCACATAGTGTTGAACTTTGGAGACACAGACTGTAAACTCAAAATGTAATTTGTTTTAATCAGCTTTTTACAAATTTAGTATAGTGAATCCCTTATTGTACATGCATGTCAAAGTGAAGTCACTCAGTCGTGTCCAACTCTTTGCGACCCCGTGGACTGTAGCCAACCAGGCTCCTCCATCCATGGGATTCTCCAGGCAAGAATACTGGAGTGGGTTGCCATTTCCTCCTCCAGGGGATCTTCCCGACCCAGGGATCGAACCCAGGTCTCCCGCATTCTGGGCAGACGCTTTAACCTCTGAGCCACCAGGGAAGCCCATTGTACATGCATAGTCCTATCTAAACACAGTTTGGAAACTCTGCTTGAGTTTGAAGGCTCATCCTTCAGATGCTAACCTTCGGAATGTCTACATTATAACTAAACTGTCTACTAATTCTAGGTTGAATTGCCATCTTTAACATTCCTTTTTTTTTTGGCAGGGCGTGAGGAGGTGTCACTCACTGAAAAGTGAAGTTCTTTCTTGTTTTTTGTCTTTTATCGTGGGTCCATAGCATAAATCCTGCTTATAGGTTCTCCTTTTCCTTTTTTTTGAATTGTAGCAGAATACAACGGTTATTCTTTGTTTTTGCTTATCTGTCCTATTATTAGCTTGGTGCAAATGTAACTGCGGTTTCAGACCATGAATTTTAAATTGTTATAACTAGGTTCAAACACATCTTTATTAATCAAAATAGGAACCATTACAGTCAACACATTTTTGCCAACAAGAACTAAGTTTGTTTATTCCTGTAGTGTAAACATCTGTGCTTTGGGATTCTAGGAACTCTTAGAAAGTGTTTTCTGCCTCCTGGTTGTGGAAGCATTTTACCTGCAAAAAGCTGTTGAGATGCTTGAAAAAGTGATAGTTGGCAAGAGGTCACGTGAATATGGCAGATGAGGCAAACTTCATAGCCCAGTTCATTCAACTTTTGAAGCATTGATTGTATGATGTGCTGTCGGTCCTTGTCGTGGAGAATTGGGCCCATTCTGTTGACCAGTACCAGCTGTAGTCATTGCAGTTTTCCCATCAGTTTGCAGAGCATACTTCTCAGATGTAATGTTTCGCCAGAATTCAGAAAGCTGTAGTGGGTCAGACAGGCAGCAGACCACCAAACAGTGACCATGACCTTTGTTTCATTCAAGTTTGGCTTTGGGAAGTGCTTTGGAGCTTCTCAGTCCAGCCAGTGAGGTGGTCGTCGCTGGTTGTCTTATAAAATCCACTTTTTGTTGCACGTCACAATCTGATCAAGAAATGGTTTATTTTGTTGGGTAAAATAGAAGAAGACAACACTTCAAAATGATGAGTTTTTAAATTTGCTGTCAGTTTATGCAGCACACGTTTATTGAGCTTTTTCATCTTTCCAATTTGCTTCAAATGCCAAATGACTATGGAGTGGTTAATGTTGAGTTCTTCAGCAACTTCTCATGTAGTTGTAAGAGGATCAAGTTTGATGATTGTTCTCAAATGGTTGTTGTCAACTTCTGATGGCTGGCCACTACACTCCTCGTCTTCAAGGCTCTTGTCTCCTTTGCAAAACTTCTTGAACCACCACTGCACTGTACGTTCGTTAGCAGGTCCTGGACCAAATGCATTGTTGATGTTGCAAGTTATCTCTGCTGCTGTATGACCTATTTTGAATGCAAATAAGAAAATAACTCAAATTTGCTTTTTGTCTGACATCATTTCCCTAGTATAAAATAAATATAAAATACACATCAAGTAATAAGTCATTAGCAAAAAAAAAGTAAGTGAGAAATGCACATTAAAATGATGTATAACATAGCCATATTTATTTAAGAATATATTCCAGTATCAAATGGCAAAGTGCAGTGCTCGCTTCGGCAGCACATATACTCAAATGGCAAAGTGCAACATTGCAAAACTGCAATTACTTTTGCACCAACCTAATGCTACCTGTTTTCCATAGAGATTTTTACACGTGTTTTTGCCTTTGTTTGTAATATCCTTCTGCTGCACTCTTTTTTCCTTTCCCTGGTCAATCTTTAGATGTTCTGTGTGTACTTCTTTTAATATCAAGGCTTCCAGGGCCTATCTGCTAATGTGCTCTCTGAAAACTGTCTCTATTCCTTCATTGTTCTTTCCATACTAGGTTAAAATGACCCATTTTCTCTTCTACTAGAATCTAAATACAATTATCTTGTTCACAATCATGTCTAATTTTTAACACAATGTCAGACACATAAAATGTTTTTATGAATGTTTGCCAAATATTAAATGATCTTGACTATTGCTCCTGTTCTTTTTTCTTTTCCTCCCAAAAAAATGCTTTGGAAGGTTCCGATTTACCACATGCAGGTTGAGCACTTACTAAAGAAAGCACTGTGTTCCTTGTACTTTGTCTCATTTAAGCCTGTGCCACCTCCGAAGTTCATTTTATCTCCATTCCAAAAATGAGGAGACCACAGCTATGAAGAATTAAAGAAACTTTTCTCAAGATCAAATAGCTAAGAGGCGCTGAAATTGGGGTATTAGAACCCAGAGTGCATATTATTGTTATCACTTTAGGATTTGAAGACAGTTTATTGACACGCGGTCATTTTGTTTCTTTAATCTTTTATGAGTAGTTTGTGATTGCAGGTAAAAGGAGGTGGTCATGTGATAGTTGTGGTTGTGGTAAGCCATCTTCCTCAGACTTACTTTGAACAAACAGCCTTGCAGGCTCACTTTTCCAGTTTCCTTTTTTTCCCCCCTTGGGATACCTTCAAATGATTATTATTTTGAATTTCTCTTTAATAATTAATTTCACTGCATCCAGCAAGATCATTGAATGATTGCCCATTTACCAGCAGTGAATTAGGTGATTAGAAGAACTGTGAATTTTAAGGACTGTGTTTTAAATTGAGAATTTTTTTCCTTAATGATGATCATATTTTCATAGAGCTCAGGTATATTATTTAGAAGAAAATATGTGTGCTAATTCTTTCTGTAAATGTGTGTTTCAAATAGTAGAATCTAGATCCTGAGGTAATTTATAAATATTGGGGCTAATTTTAGGGCCATTGAACTCTTTTTCATTGTTTTTCTTTTCTTATCTGAGTCAAATTTATATAGTCTCTATTTTAGCATTTATCTCAACTAAAATATACATATTATATTACCTTGCCACATTTTAGTTTGCAGTGTTAAGATCTCCTTTGTGTAAGAAAAAAGTACTTGAGTAATTCTTAGACCATCAACTGCCTAGTAAATCTTCATGTCCCTTCTTCAATATCCTCTTACCTGATTGTAATGATGTAAGGCTTAAGTAGATTGCAGAAGGTCATTGCTTTTGAGAACAGGTTGCTTTCTCAGAAATGTTGCAGAACTGTGTTCTTCTTTGAAAATACTTGATATTTTGCTGGGCCTTGTTTTGGTTTTTAAATGAGAATCCAATTCTGGCATTAAAAAGCAGTTTCTGCAGCTGGAGCCTTCTGGTAAGGTGGGACTTGATGGCCCAAAGGGCAGGCCAAGACCGTTGGGAATATGTTATGCTACTGTTGTGAACCAGAAAAAATTATACCCATAGATGGGTGATAAATTCATTCCTGTTTAGCAAATAAAGTAGAAGTTTTGGTATTGATTTTTGAATTGCAAATAGAGTGAGTACTGCAATTATTACCTCTGACTTCTTTAAGTGAAAATAAAGTTAGTTATTTTTCTTCTCAGCAGTTCAGCTGACAACTGGTAGAAGTTTCATATAATTTTAAAAATCAATTCCAGTTACAAAGTAATTGAACCTTTGCGAAGGTTGATTCATCAAGAGTTTACAATATAGTTAATGAATGTAGTATGGATGTAATATATTTGTTATTTGGTTAAATAGGAAAAAATATATGATAGTTATATTGTATGTACCTGAGACATGTACCTTGTATGAAAATTGTATCTTTTTTTGTGTCATCTTTTTTGATGATTTTGGGCTTCCCAGATAGCTCAGTTGGTAAAAAAAAAAAAAAAAAAAATCCGCCTGCAATGCAGGAGACCTCTGTTCAGTTCCTGGGTCAGGAAGATCCCCTGGAGAAGGGAAAGGCTACCTACTCCAGTATTCTGGCCTGAAGAATTCCATGGACCATATAGTCCATGGGGTCACAGAGTCGAACACAACTGAGTGACTTTCACTCGCTTTTGATGATTTTTCTGTAAAATCGTAAAAATGAATTTATCCCATTGATTATTTAAAACTGTGAACTAGGGGGAGTTCCCTGGTGGTTAGGATTCGGCACTTTCATTGTTGCTGCCTGGATTCAGTCCCTAGTTGGGGAATTGAGATTCTGCATCCTGCAAGCCATGAGGCATAGCATAAAAAACCCCTTCTGAACTAGGATTTTGTGTAATGTGAAAAATCATACAATGGTATAGATGATAGAATGAAGTTATTAGATGTAATCTTCCCAAACAACCCAGGTGACAATCAAGTACATTTATGATTATAGTTAAATGAAGGCAAAGAACTACGTTTCCTTTTCCTTTTTTAAATTACCTACATTTTTAATATTTTTCATGCAGCAAAATATATCACTAGTTTAATAAAAACAAGTAATACAAATTTTAAAATCAACTTAGTGTTATTAGTATTTTCATTTTTTAACTTCATGAAATACATTATCTTATATCCTTATCACTCAGTTACTCATTACTTTTAGTAAATAATAAGTGATTAGTTTCCTTTACTTCAAGAAGTGGGAAGTGGAATGTGACTGCTTTCTGACTTACTCACTCAGTAGTGTCACTACTACCGACTTAGTCACTCAGTAGTGTCCAACTCTTTGCAGCCCCATGGACTGTAGCCTGACAGTTTCCTCTGTCCATGGGATTTTCCAGGCAAGAATACTGGAGTGGGTTGTCATTTCCTTCTCCAGAGGATCTTTCGGAGCCAGGGATCAAACTTCAGTCTCCCGCTTTGCAGGCAGATTCTTTACTGTCTGAGCCACCAGGGCAGCCCTTACTTCAAGTGTAGGGTAACTTCATTGTTGCTCTTGGACTCCTTCTCCATAGGTTTTAAGAATATATGTTCTAGGATAGGCAAAGCAAGAACTTTCCAGGAGAGCATTCGTCTTTGTAAATTGTGGGGACTAATGAGAATCAATGTACTTGACTCCAGGTACATGTCTCAAAGTCTTTTTTGTTTTCAGCTATGACAGGTGTATAGTTATTCCGATGAACTTTTATTTCTACTTAAGAATAAATTAGAACAGTGTCTTTCTGAAAATCTCACTTCTTTCATTTACTGATGTATAAGATGATGTGTACAAAATTTTGTTCTCCCAGCAAAGGATTTTTATTTTTTGTTTTCAAAAGAAAGTCATTCCTAGGTCCTTTAAGTAAAGACTATCTTTCAGATCTTAGAAATAGTGAGCGTCAGAGTAGAGTAGGGGATAGGAAGGAAAAACAGAGACACATTAGCTTTCTGTCCTGGGAGCCCCTTGAAGGTCAAGCCAAAGGAGTAGCTTTTTTCTTAAAATTTTATGTAAATTGGTGGAATATGTTTTCATTTATTAACCAATTTTTATGGCTATGATACTTATGTTGATTTGACTATCTCTTAGATATCTTGCTGATGAGGACAAGTTTTTTCCCTGAAATTTTTATTAAAACTGCTAAGAAATAGTGTAAGAATGAATGCTTTGAAGTCACTGGAAATTTAAAATACATTGTTCTTGTCTTCCCAGGTAACTTGTAAGCTATTTGTCCATTAAAAAAATTTATGGAGTGCTCAAAATGTACCAGGTATTCTAAGTTTTAGAACATAGCAAAGAATAAAATAGACCCAAAAACCTGCCTACAAGGAGCATATGTTCTAGTTGAAGGAGACAGCAATAAACAAAACAAATGAGTCGTAGAGAGCAAAGTAAATAAAGAAGGAAAGGGGTGGAGGAATGTCATTGGATGGGATGGACTTTGGAAGATCTGAGAATGTGACATAAGAGAAAAGATCTGAAGGAGTTGTGGAAATAGCCATGCAGGTATCTTGGGAAAGAGGGTTAAGAAGTTTTGAAGTAGAGAAGTAGCATGATTCTGTTTAAATTGTTCTTTTCAAATGACGTTTTATTCTTAGTGAAAAGTTCTCCCCATTTTTATGAATTGTATGTCTTGTACTTGTTAATCTATTATAGTCTTTATGTTTTTTAACTGCATGTATTGATTTAAACACACTTCTCTTCTTAGCTGCCCACCAGGCTATTCCTAACTCAGCAGTCAAAAGTGGTGTTTATTGGTTGGATTATGGCATTCCTCTGCTTCAGACCCTCCAGTGGTTCACAGTTCACTTAAAATCAGAATCCTTCCAGTGACCTGTTTTCTTGCTGACTTTATCTCCTACTACTCTCTCCTTACTATTATGATTATTCCTTCCGCTTACTAACTTCACTTTAGCCACTCTTGTTCTTTCTCTTCCTTGAGCTTTCGAGGCATGCTCTCATCTCAAAGCCTCTATCCTTGTTCCTTCTGTCTAAAGTGTTTTTTCTCCATGATTGGACCCCTTGCCTCCTTGAGATCTCTGCCCATGTAACCCTCATACTGTCAGGAGTTAATCATCTCCAGCCAGTAGTTCTGTCCTGTGGAAATTTTGCTGAGACTGAAGCTAGGCAGTTTCATGGACTCACAGTTTTGAAGTCTCAGAATCTTGAAGGTTGCAGTCTGAAGACTCTGTGGTCCTCAGATGCTGTCATTTTATAGAGTTGGAGTCTTGTGGTTGTGCAATTTCAATTCAAGGATGGCACACATATTCTTAAAAAGGCAGTAAGTATTTCAGACTTGTGGGCCATATGGCTCTTCATTACAATTATTCAACTCTGCCATTGTAACATATTAGCAACCATAAACTATGTATGTAAATGTTATTGTGTGCTAATAGAATATTATTTATACAAACATGCATGCAGCCAATGAGGCTAGAATTTGTAGCCCTCTAGATTCAAAAACTGGTAGTTTCTGGGCTCTCTGGAACAGAAATATGAGCTCACCTTCAGAACATTGAACTACAGGTATACTTCATCTAACCAAAGCTGCAGCTAAACGCCCACCCACAATCTGTTATGATTAATGATATCAAGTGGACGTTAGGAGCCGAGCATTTCCTGTTTTCATCATTCCTTTGTATAGATAGTGGTTTCCATCTGGTATCACTTAACTTAATCTGAAGATCATCTTTTTATATTCCTTTTGGTATAGTTCTGCTGTTGATGAATTCTCTCAGCTTTTGTTTGCCCAAAAAATGCTTTATTTTACCTTTATTTTTGAAGGAGTTTTCATAAGTTACAGAATTTGAGATTAATAAGGTTTTTGTTTTTTACTCCTTTTTGATCCTCTTCCCCTCCCCCTGCCCCCATTGTCTTCTGGCTGCCTTGTTTCTGAAGAGAAATCATTGCTTAATTCCCCTGGTTATAATGTATTTTTTCTCCCCTCTCATGCTACTTTAGAGATTTGTTTCTTTATCAGCAATTTGATCACATCTTACCTTGGTTTGGTTTTCTTTGAATTTTTCTTACACAGGGTTCATTGAACTTCTGGATTATAGGATTATAGTTTTTGTCAAATTTGAAGATTTTTCAGTTGTTAATTGTTTTAAACATTTTCTGCCCACTCTTTTCTGGGACCCCCGATAATATGTATGCTGTGCTTTTAAAAAATTTTTTTATTTTATTTTTGGCTGTGCTGAACCTTTGCTGCTGCGCGGGCTTTTCCCTAGTTGTGAGGGCTACTCTCTAGTTGCAGCGCGTGGGCTTCTCGTTGCAGTGGCTTCTCTCGTTGTGGAGCATGGGCTCTAGAGTGAGCAGGATTCAGTAGTTGCAGAGCACAGGCTCTGGAGAACAGGATCAGTAGTCATGGCACATGTGCTTAGTTGCCTCACGACACGTGGGATCTTCCTGCACCAGGGATCAAACCCGGTCTCCTGCGTTGGCCGGTGGACTCTCTTACCACTGAGCCACCCGGGAAGCCTTGCTGTACTTTTGATATTGCCTTACAGGTCACTGAGATTCTAATAATTTTTTCAGTCTTTGTTCCTTGGAAGGAAAAAAAACACACATATAGAATGTAACCATAGTTAGAGCTTATCTGTGATTTTTTTTAAAAAGAAAATGCGTTTTCTGATGAATGAGGAGAAAAAGTTGTTCATGTTTTCATGATGCCCCTATTACCTATCACATTATAAATTCTAATCTACTTTCTTTCTCATTTATTGACTTCATAATTTTTGTTTTTTTTAATATATATCTTTTAACTTTTTATTATATAATGGGATATAGCCGATTAACAATGTGTTGTGATAGTTTCAGGTGAACATCGAAGGGAACTTCATTACTTTTAACATCTTTTATCCTGTTCCTTTTTGTTTCTTTAATAAGTATTGAATGTGTAAGTAGTTACCATATCAACAGGATAAATCAGACATGGGATCCTTCTGTTAGGATGTTTACAGTATAGCCAGGAAAGAAAAAATATATATATTATAAAAGTAAATATTTTATATATTTTCTAATATTTTATATAATATGTATATATAATTTATATATTTATATTTATATATAATTTATATTATACAGTAATTATATAATTATATATTAATATAATTATAATATATGAATATATTTTATATATTATAGTTCTATATAAATATAATTATAATTAATATATAATGTTTATTTATATGATATTTATAAAAATATTTATATATTTATATAAAATCATCAAATCCAGGATAGAGATTGAATATTACCAAAAATGAGTACCGATAAAAATGTTGTGGGAAACCAGAATGAAACATCTCAGTTGTTTACTGTTTTACATGTTGGACTTAAAATAGCCCACTGGAAAAAAAAATTCCATTTTAAACATAAAACCTGTTTTATGTTCATTTGACTTACTTTTCATTTCATTTTAGGTATAATGTGTTTGTCTTTCAGAGTTTTGTTTTAGGTAGTTTTTAGCAGTATAACTGGGAAATTAAAATATATCCTTAGAAGTTGCATTATCAGGATGAGCTAACTAACTGCCTAGAAGAGAAGACTGAGGTTTTATGATCTTGTTTGATTTGACTCTCAGTGGAGGAATCAGACATCATTGATCTGGAGAAACGCTATTGGTTGCTGAAGGCTCAATCCCGAACTGGACGATTCGATTTAGAGACATTTGGCCCATTGGTTTCACCACCAATTCGTCCATCTCTAAGTGAAGGTAGGAATCATTCTGTTTCTGTGATGTTCCTTGCTAAACACACATGAGACCATCTTTTATTTCTAACCAATACGTCTTAACTCTAAAAGACCATAATGTTATAGGTTTTCAGGTTTCTTGCAAATAGTTTGTTTGCTGGGGAGGAAAATTAAATTGGAATTAAGATTATAGTCTTGAGCGTCCTGTTCTACTTATGTAACCTTGCATAAGTCAGTTTAGCTCTCTCATCTGTACGTATGTGCTAATTAGTCACTCAGTCATGTTCGACTCTTTGACCCCATGGACTGTAGCCCGCCAGGCTCCTCTGTCCATGGGATTCTCCAGGAAGAATACTGGTGTGGGTTACCATGCCATCCTCCAGGGAATCTTCCCAACCCAGGAACTGAACTAGGTTCTCTTGTGGCTCCTGCATTGGCAAGTAGGTTCTTTACCACTAGGGCCACCTGGGAAACCTCCCTCTCACCTGTATATTCTCATATATAAAATGTTTTGACCATGACAGTGGTTATGAAACTGTGCTCCTATGGGTGCCTCAGAAACTCACTCCTATAGTGCAGGAATTAGGGAGGTGGCCACTGAGCAGGCAAAGCTCTGGACTTCCACATACAGCCCCACCTCTGCCTCAGCTCGAGAACCTCCACAGTTTTTCTTTCACGTAAGAAGGTTCACTGGGGAAATTCCCTGACAGTCCAGCGGTTAGGACTCCTTGATTTCACTGCCAAGGGCCTGGGTTCAATTTCCGGTTGAGAAGTAGGGTCCTGTGTGTGGCACAGCAAAAATAAAAAAAGAAGAAGAAAAAGGTTCCACTGCTGTATCACTTCTTCCCTCACCTAAAAAAAGATTAGGAAACCACTGGACTGGACCATATCTACAGTTCCCACTTAGCCCTAAATTTTTCATTGCTATCACTTAAAAAGATGGAAATGTAAACAGTAGTTGTTGGGTGATATCACAAAAACCACATATGGAGTCTGAATATTTGGGTTTTTCTTCTGGTTCAGACCTTTTTAAACTTTCTTTTGGCAAGTCGTTTAACTCCTCCTTTAGTTTTGATTTTTCTACTCTTTAAACTGAGGGCACAGAAGTAGAGTCTTGTAGACTATCTGTATTCTTCACATTCCCAGTGTATTTCAGAAATACTTGATAGGGGAACCAGAACAGATAGGACATCACCTACTTCAGAAGTGCAGTTGTGTTTTAACCTTTTTAGAACTAGAGAGTGATAAGTCATTTTATTTGAAAACAAAATTATTTCATTTCTATGTTTTATAAAAAGTTTAAAAACCACAAGATTATATTATAAATGCCCTTTTATTTCTGAAGTTTAAGATATTTATAATATTAAGTAGCACAAAGAAGACTGCAATACAGAATTTCTTTCTCTTATACTGTATTATTTTTTTTTTGCCTCATGAAAGAGCTTAATGTAGCTTATAAATAACAGCACAGTATATCTTTGGTATGCAGTTCAACTTTTCTTCTTTTTTCCTTTTTCTTCTCATTATTTCCAAATAAGAATAGTTGTGGTCTCTGACTTTTTTTTTTTTTTCAATTCTTAATTTTTTAAATTTGTTTTTATTTTTTTACATACTATAGTCATTTTTAGCTATAGGATTTGATATGAGATAAGAGATAGGCGGGCAAATAGAACCAAACACTAAATGATAGTAATGTATTTTCTGTTAAAAGAAAGTTAAGTTTTATAATTATATCAGGAAAAAAAAACTGAGACAATGGGAGCTACTGATAAACTTTTATTTTTAATTCAGTAGTTTATGGGGAAAAGTCATGCCTCCTTTCATAAACATGTCATTAACATTAGGAAATTTGTTGATTCTGATTTATATTGTCTTTTCCTATTTTATAGGTTTGTTTAATGCTTTTGATGAAAATCGTGACAATCACATAGATTTTAAGGAGATATCCTGTGGGTTATCAGCCTGTTGCAGAGGACCTTTGGCTGAAAGACAAAAATGTGAGTGTGTTAAACATTGTCACAAAATTTGCAAACGATACGGAGAAAAATATAAGCATTCATGCATGTAGAAATCATCTGTGGATTAAAGCTTAAATTTTCATTACTTTGGCAAATATCTATGTTGAAGTTCTAGTGAGGTCACTGTAAGGGTTTAGTCATCTTTTTTTTTTTTTTTTTTTTTTTTACTGTGGAGTGATTTGGAATCTTTGTCATTAGTAATGGGGTTGATTTTCCAGATGAAGGTGCAGTTCATGATAAATGAACTACATCGATCATGATATCTTTGAAAATGTTAAGCATTTAGAAAATATTTTCTGGTAGTCTGTATGGAAAATTTTGTGTCTTACATGACTTGAATTATAATTTATTTTCTCTCACTTCTATACATTAATATTAACAAAATGAAATTTATGATCAAAACACAATTTTATTAAATACTAAAATCTTTTAAACCTAGCTAAAAATGTTATGCCATAATTTATAAGCATTAGTATATTGCTTTAATAAATCTTAACCATATTTGAGAAAACATAACAGTTTACATTTAATTGGAATCTAATTCTAATATATTTACAAAAGTCATTATCTCTGTGTCTTTCAAAAATACAGTTTCACAAATGTTGCCTGTTTTGGATATGCTACTTGTTAGATTTCTTTTTTCTTCTTTGATATGGTATACCATTATTCCAGCATGACTTTATGATAGATTATTTGTTTCCATTAAAGTTCAAATACTAAATAGGCTGACATCTTTGCTTCTCAGTTGGAGTTTACTATTGCCTTAAATTTTTTTTTAAATTGTTTTTTGCTAGTGCAAGTTAATAAGCTAGAGTGATTCATTTGATGTTAATTAGCAAATGTTAGTATTTCTGTTAGCCTGTTGTATATAAACAAAAAATTGAAGAGTTGAACTTGTTCTTTAGCAAAAAAAAAAAATTTGAGTGTGCCTTTGATTACACTGGAGAGGGAATATCTTTGTATGGTTATCTCTCGCTATCAGCTGGGAGTTGGTTCTGGGGCCCCCCTCGGACACCAAAATCCACGAATACTCAATTTATTATATAAAATGGCATAGTGTTTGCATATAACCTATGTACATATTCTTATGTAACTTTAAATCATCTCTAGGTTACTTATAATACCTAACGCAATGTAAATAGTTGTAAATACAGTATAGATGCTATGTAAATAGTTGCCAGTGTGTGGCAAATTCAAGTTTTACTCTTGGGAACTTTCTGAAGATTTTTTTTTTAATTTTTATATATTTTTGTTTTGTGGTTGAATCTGGGAATGTGGAACGCATGGGCATGGAGGGCCAAATGTACCAGCTTGTTGTTGATTCTTAATGTAGATGGAGTATTTTCAGCATTGTGAGAATCACCTGTGAAAGGATCAGTTTTTAAATATTGGAAATTAAAGGCTTGAATTACCACCTCAAAATCTGCAAGATAATGTATAGTAACTTGGATCTTATTAGTATTTTTCAGTTTATAAGGAATTTAGCTCTAGATTTAGGGGAAGGATAGGGTTCTCCAGCCTGGCTAATGATTGGGAGAGAGAGACTTAGAAATGTGTGCAAGAAGCCCTACAAATTCAGAGGACTTCCATGACATAGTCCGCTCCAGATGAGAACTTAATCCAGGATATACTTGCTTGAGAAACTTAGTAATTTTACTAGGGCAGCTTCTAGTAATATGTATTGTACTTCAGAGTATAAAAGTGATTTCCCTCCAAAAGAGTTTCTTTTGTTTAGTTTGCTTCAAGGTGTTCGATGTTGACCGTGATGGAGTTCTCTCCAGGGTTGAACTGAGAAACATGGTGGTTGCACTCTTAGAGGTCTGGAAGGATAACCGCACCGATGATATCCCGGTAAATTCTGATTGTGTATACTTTTTGGTGCATGTAGACTTCACGCCAACAGGAAAATGGAGTGAATAAAATTTTTAAAGAGATCAAGAATAAAGGATTTGCTCTGACTTCTAGTTGCTCTATTATGCTACTCAAAATATCTGTAGTTAAAAGTACAAAATTGGGAAGAGAATTTGCCTTAGAAAATTTAATAAACTGAATGTATTGTAAATGTTTGACCAAAATATCATATACTTTTGTTATTGTTGTTTGGACGCTAAGTTGTGTTTGAAGTTGTGTTTGACTCTTTTGCAACCCCATGGACTGTAGTCTGGCTAGGCTTCTGTGTCCATAGGATTTCCCAGGCACCAATACTGGAGTGGGTTGTCATTTCCTTCTCCATACAATCTTCCCAACCAAGGGACTGAACCCATGTCTTCTGCATTGGCAGGCAGATTCTTTACCTCTGAGCTACCAGGGAAGCCCAACATCATATACTTAGTCACTGACTAATAAAAATGATATCTGCTTTTTTCTAATTACTTCTTTGGGTTTCTGTTTTTACAGGAATTACACATGGATCTATGTGACATTGTAGAAGGCATATTGAATGCACATGACACCACAAAGGTGAGTCCAGCTGGGACTGATTTTTTTCTAAAAATGTCTCATACTTTGAATTGGTATATATAGCTTGAATATATATTTAAATCTCTTCCACATTGTCTCAACCAAATGTTTATTTGGACCAGTGGTTACAGTCCCTCCAAGTTGTCTCTAAAGATAGCCCATTCCATATTTCCAATTTCAGTATATGTGCTGTCGAAGCAAGCACAGCCTATTCCATCTTTAAACAACTCCACTGAAGTGCTATATACATAAAAACATTTATATTTTATAAGGTAGGCATGTTATAAAAATTAAGTAAACACAGCCCTTGCCATCTACAGTTTATAATCTTTATTTCTCCCATTTTAATAAGTTATAGAAAGGCTAACCTTGTACTGAGCAAAGGAAATGCTGGAAAAATGAAAAGACATTGTATGATTCCATTTATATGAAGTTTGAGAATAGAGACAAAACCAGCAAATGGTAATAGGTGTATGACAGTGGTTTTGCAGATGAGTGATTAAACTGGGAAGGACCATAAGGAGATGATGGAAATGACTATCTTAATCTGGATACATACATTCTTTTACAAAATTTCTAAAGTAATATTGGTAAAGGTCTCTTCTGAGTTCTTTAATAGCACCCAGAATAACCATGTAATATAAATAAGCATGTACTTTACAAATAATAAATTCTTGAACTTAGTTTGACAACATTTATTAGTTAGGGATATTAATAATAGGTTTTCTCCTGTAGCTTGCTGTGATTTTCATACAGAATGTGTGAAAAATGTAATTTTTGGTACACTTTGAAACCAAAAAAATATTGCTTTACTCAAAAGAGTAACATTAAATTGTATTTTAGGGAAATGTAATATAGATACTCATTTTTTATTTTTATTAAGTTCTTTTCAATCTCTAAGAACTCTGATGAAATTGCTAGATATTTCTAAGAAGGAGGTCTTAGAAAATTGTTAGGATCAAAGCACGTAATCCAGAGTCTGTAAAAATGCTTTCAAAATTAGCAAATACTTCATTTTCCCTATCTGGGGCCTTTTGTAGGTTCCATAGGTAACCTTTGAACCAGAAGATGATGTGAGTTATTTCCCAGGTGTTGTTGAAGGAAGAAAATGGTTGGTGATAAATGATCCTCATTGCCATTGACTACTTTAACGAAGTTTGGTTACCTCTAAACTTATCCTGGCTGGCCTGTTTCTCAGATAAACAGATAGCACCTACCTTAAATTGTTGGATTTCTTTCAGACAAATAATCATTAGAAGTTTAATAAACCAGATTTTACTCAAATAAAAAATGAGGGCATTCTTAATATGAGATCTTTTAAAATACTGTTTCTCTTTCAGATGGGTCATCTTACTCTAGAAGACTATCAGATCTGGAGTGTGAAAAATGTTCTTGCCAATGAATTTTTGAATCTACTTTTCCAGGTATGTTTAAGGTAAATGACAGATACAGAGGGCAGTGGTACTAGTAGTTCTGCATCTTTTCCATTACGTAGTAGTTACTACATCTAAGCTACAAAACCATATATTATTTAAAAAACTACATTATCCTGTATACCACCTGAAAGATGGTGAGATAAAGCATGAGTGCCTACTGAAGTTTCTCAAAGTCATGAGAAGTTAGGAAAGTGGAATATAGCTGATTATCTTAAAATTCATGACAGAGCAGAATGTAGACACAGAATAATTTAAATTGTAAAAGCCATTATAATTGCTATTTTTCTTCAAAGACCCCTCCTAATAAGGCCATGGAACAGAGATGGTTCATAAATAGGCACCTGTAAATTTTTCACAAAATATTCAATCTTTCCAGTTAAGAGATTATCTTAGATGCAAAAGTATTTCTTTTTTTTCCTAATTCTTTATAAGGTCCAAAAAAGATCAAAGGAGAAGGAAGAAAGAATAGCTGCTAGGAATGAGCAGCCAGATTTTAACTGTTTTCCCAGTTAACGTAGTTCTTTCACTCCCATTTTAAAAAATAGTTTATGGTTTCCATTTTTCATAGTTTTTCATAAATATGTAAGTTGACTTAATAGTGATATTTGAGATTCTCCGTATATTCCTTTCCTTGTAAAAGCACCCCTGTGAAAGTCAGAAAAGTTTGGTATCTTTGTCTTCATCAAGATCTTCCATTATAAATAAAGAGGTCTATGACATAACTGTTAGAATAAATGGAAATTGAACTCTTCCTGATGGGTAATTACTAACTAATGTATATTTAAAGCATATGCAATCTGATACGCTTATAATACCCATTTAAATCACTCAGCTACTCCACTATCAGTTTTCAACAGGAATTTAAGTTGATGGCTTTGGAAAATAAAAAATGTACAAAAGTAATATAAATCACTGCTGTAAACAGAAATGACTTACTTGGTAATATAAATCACTATTGTAAACAGAAATGACTTACTTGGTAATATGAAAATTGATGAGCTTTTTTTTTTAATCTCACTTAAAATAATATCCTCAAATTTTAAGTCATAATTAATTATATAAACATTTCGACCACTTGAGTTTGTATTTACATCATCCTGTAGCTCTCATGTAGCAGAGCATTTTGAATATTTGTATTGCCTTGACTGTTTTTTCATGCTTATCAGGGACTTGCAGTGACAGTATTTTCCTGTAATTCTAATTTATAAATAAGCATATGCTTGAGATTTGTTTCTGTATGTCAGTGTTTCCAGTATTATATTAAACAGTTGAAAGATTTTTTCATTGAGTACCCATTTACCCATCATCTAAGTTTTAACATTACATTTTACTGTGCTCACTTTATCCCATATTTAGACATGCTTTAAAAACTTTATGTTCACTTAATATATGTGTAAATAGATTGGCCTGAATTATCCAGATGGGTCCAGTCTAATCACACGAGTCCTTAGAAGTGGAAAACCTTTCCCAGCTATGGTCAGAGAAAAAGAGATGGCATTGGGAGCAGGGCTAGAGAGGTGCAGATCTGCTAGCTTTGAAGATAGAGAAAGAGCCATGAGCATAGGATTGTGGGTGAGCTTTAGACACGGGAAAACGGAAGGAAGCATATTCTTCCTTTGAGCTCCAGAAAGGAATACCACCCTGTTGCCATCTTGATTTTTATCCTGGAGAGATCTGTACCTTACTTTTGACCTGCATAACTGTAAGATAATAAATTTGTGTTGTTTTAAGCTATAAATTCTGTGATAATTTATTACAACAGTAATAAAAATCCAGTACAGAGGGAGATAACCCATATTTATAGATTGGAAGGCTCAATGTGTTAAAGGTGTCAGTTCCCCTTCAGTTGACTTAAAGATTTGTACACTCAAAATCAGAATCCCCAGAAGCTCATTGTTGTCACTGAGATTTTGTAGAACTTGACCAGAGGATTCTAAGTACACATGGAAGTATGAGGGTCAAAAACATAGCAAAGAAGAAATTCAGGAACAATGGATTTATATTACCAGATATTAAAACTTTTTATAAAATAGCAACAGTGTTACAACAATGTGATGTCTGCATAAAGTTAGATCAACCAATGGAACAACATTGAGAGTTCTTACACAGACCACGTAGGTGTGATCACTTGATTTATAACAAAGAAGACATTGCACTGCAGATGAGAAAGAGTGGTCTTTTCAGTAAGTGGTACCAGATTAATTAGTATTCTTATGGGGAAAACTATGCATCATTATTCACCCCATTACATGAAAAATAATTTTAGACCCTGTTACACAATATTGTCAAGTAATTAGCCTCCAACTAATAAAAATAAATGGGAAAAAAAATAAAAAAATAAAATTTGCTTGTCCAGAAACAAAAAACAAAGTGAAGTAAGTCAGAGAAAAACAAATATTGTGTATTAATGCATATATATAGAATCTAGAAAAATAGCACTGATGAAGCTATTTGCAGGGAAGCAATAGAGATGCAGATGTAGAGAACAGAATTGTGCCACAGCAGGGGAAGGAGAGGGCAGGATGAAGTGAGAAAGTAGCATTGACATATGTACACTGTCGGGTATAAAACAGATGACTGGTAGGAGGCTGCGGTATAGGACAGGGAGCCCTGCCTGGTCCTCTGTGATGACCTGTAAGGGTGGGTTGGGAGCGGGAAGGGAGGCTTAGGATGGAAGGGCTATCTATATCTATAATTATGACTGATTCGGGCTTCCCTAGTGGCTCAGACAGTGCAGAATCTGCCTGCGATGCAGGAGACCCAGGTTTGATCCCTGAGTCAGAAAGATTCCCTGAAGGAGGGAATGGCTACCCACTCCAGTATTCTTGCCTGGAGAATTCCATGGACAGAGGAGCCTGGTGGGCTATGGTCTGTGGGGCTGCAAAGAGACACCACTGAGCAACTAATGTGGCTGGTTCACACTGTTGTACAATGGAGGCCAGTGCAGCATTGTAAAGTAATTATCCTGCAGCTAAAAATAAATAAATTTTTTAAAAGTAATTTTAGGTAGATTATAAATCTAATAAATTTGGAAAGTAAAGAGTAAAGTGTCTAGAAAATAACATAGCTATTTTAATGACTTTGAGGTGGCAAAGAGTTCTTAAACGGCACAGAGAGTGCCAAGCACAAAGAAAAGTTTTAAGTTGGACTTCAGTAAAATCAAGAGTTTTTTTTTCAAGAGATGCCATTAAAAAAATGATAAGAATTTATTGCTTTACTTGTGTCCAGGAGAAGACTTGTGTATAGAGCATGTGTGTGCTAGTCACTCCGTCATGTTAGACTCTTTGACCCCCTGGACTATAGCCAGTTTCCTCTGTCCATGGAACTCTCCAGACAAGAATACCGGAGCGGGTTGCCATGCCCTTCTCCAGTGGAATCTTCCTGACCCAGGGATCAAACCAGTGTCTGTTACATCCCCTGCATTGGCAGGTGTGTTCTTTACCACCAGCGCCACCTGGGAAGCCCAGCTAGGGCATACAAAGAACAAAAATCAATGGGAAACAAGGCAGAAGCTTAATATTAAAATGTACAAAAAATGTGAATGGGTGCTTCACAAAAGAGAATATCCAAATAGCTAATAATTATGAAAGAGGGCTAACTTCTTTCGTCATAATGAAAATACATATTAAAATTGGACTTGGAATACCATTAGACATCCACTAGAATGATTAGCCTTGAAGTGATAATGAAGCGTTGTTGAAGATAATAAGAAAGTGTAACTCTTTCACATTGCCAGAAGGAATATAAATTCTTACAAATATTGGCTGTTTTTATTTATACCCTATAGAAACTTGTATATCTGAGCACCAAAAGACGTAGAATAAGTTCTTATAATCACTTCTTATTACAGCCCCAAATAGAAAATGACCTAACTACCTATCAGCAATAAATACATAAAAGTAAAATGATGATACTTGCATACACATGGTTTAGTTTAAAGCAATAAAAATAAATATATTACTGCTACACACAACTGCATCAAGGAATCTTACATATGATGGAACGGAAAATACTGGACCAGAAAACTCAAAAGCAGACAAAAAGCAATCCATGGTGGTAGAATTCAGGGTAGTGAATACATCAAAGGTTGCTGTAGTGTCTGGGAAGGAACTCAAAGTGGAACTTTGGGGGAGGTAGCAATGTTCTGTTTCTTGCCTGGATGAAGGTCATGTGAAACTAACACAACATTATAAATCAACTATACTTCAATTTAAAAACCCTTTAAAAAATTGTCTCAACAATAAAAGAATGAACTATTGATAAATGGATGAATCTCATAAACCTAATTTGTGTATTGTTAAGTAAATTTTACCTCAAAAGGTAAACAAAATTATAAACAGGCAGGCTGATATATTTACAGGGAGCTGTACTAATATCTATAACTTACTTTGAAATTCATGCAAAAATTAAGATGGATTAATAGATGAATTGAGGGAAGGATAAATGAATTATAATAAAATGTTAATGTCAGAATTAGGTAATGAGTATGGGGTATTCAGTGTAAAATTCTTTAAACTTTTCTGTATTTTTGAAATTTTTCATGATAAAATGACAGGGGTGGGGGTGGGGAATCACTTCTTTTATAATGATTTAGAGAAGGCAAATAAATTGAGGAGAAAATGAGCCTTAAAAAGCATACTTAGAACTTCCGTGGTGGTCCAGTGGTTAAAAATTTGCCTGCCAGAAAAAAAAGAATCTGCCTGCCAGTGCAGGAGACACAGGTTCAATCCCTGGTCTGGGAAGATTCCACATGCCATGGAGCAGCTAAGCTTGTGGGCCACAGATACTGTTTCTGCATGCCACAACTACAACTACTGAAGCCCACGTACCCTAGAGGCCATGCTCTGCAACAAGAAAAGTCACCCACAATGAGAAGCTCATGGACTGCAAAAGAGAGTAGCTCTCGCTCACCGCAGCTAGAAAAAGCCCAGGCAGCAACAAAGACCCGGCATAGCCAAAAATAAAATAATAAATTCTCTTTTTAAAAGCATATTTAGCACTGGTAGCATTGATGTTCTTCTTAGAGCTGTTTAAGTTGAAATGCTACCTTTATCCTTCATTTCTGTTATCCGTTTCATCTCCCCTTTACCTTTCTACCCAAGTGCTGTAGTATGCTCTTCAGATTTCAGGAAAGGAGATAATATTCTCTGTGTGAGGTAATTAAGGTATATAGTATTAATGAACCATTCTAAAAAGTAGTTTTTTCCTTCCTTTTTTCTCTTTTTCTTCCTTTCTCTCTTTTTTCCCCCCAATCACAGAGATTTGGGAATTGCTTCCATTGAAATGATTTATTTCTTTAAAAAAAAAAACAAAATTTAAAGTTCAGATTTGCTCAAGTGGATCATTGGTAATTCATCAGCCAAAAGCTATTGTTAGTTTAGGTTCCCATCTAGAAGTGGATCTTATAGAGAATGTGAAATATTCTTATTCTATGGTTCAGTCATTGGCACCAGTGAAGTTTAATTTACCATTTTATCTCTAGGTATGTCACATAGTTCTGGGGTTAAGACCAGCTACTCCAGAAGAGGAAGGACAAATTATTAGGTAAGTTTATAGATACAGTCTGTGTATATTTTCATTAAATAGTTACAATTTCAGACATCTGAAATATATTGTTACTGGGTAACAGTATGTTTCCATGTTAATGTAATCTTTATGGTAGCACCCTGTTTCTCCAAATAAATCCCATAATGAAGTGTTTTGTTTTTTTTTTTTTTGAAGTGTTTTTTTAAATGAGTTTCCTAACCAAGGGATTGGGTTAAGATATTTAAAGTGTAAGATGTTATGACTTGGTATATTGTATGTGTTCTGAAAGAATTCCCCCCTCTGTAAGGCACCCATCACCATCACGTATCTTATAATGAAAATTTGTACATTTTTATTAATCCCTCTCCTAGCTCCTGGCAGCCTCTTTTCTATTCTGTTTCTGAATTCAACTTTTTTTTGGATACCATGCAGTATTTGTCTTTCTCTGTCCAGCTTATTTCATTTAGAATAATACCCTCAAGCTTCATCTGTGTGTTTTTGTAAAGACATGATTTCCTATTTTGAAAGGCTGAATAAAATTCCATTTTATATATTCACAAACACCACATTTTCTTTATCCTTTCATCTATTTTTGGACACTTGGATTGTTTCCATACCTTGGCTATTGTGAATAATGTTGCAGTGAACATGAGAATAGAACTGTCTCTTCAAGATACTGAAGAGATCCGTATCAGGACACATCATCATTAGGTTCTCAAAAGCAGTAACAGCATTAAGATACCTATGTGTATCCTTCATAAAATTTAAAGGGCTAAAAGAAAAAAAAAAAAAACACTGTAGCCAAGAATTCTATATCCTGAAAAAATATTTCTTCAAGACTGATTTGGATTTTGAAATGAATTCTTATATGTGACTCTTAGGACAGAAGCAGTAAAAGAAAAAATAGGTAAATTTAGCTTCATCTAAATTAAAAGCTTGTTCTTCAAAGGGCATTGTCAAGAAACTGAAAAGAAAACCTACAGACTGAGACATAATGTTTGTAAATCATAGATCTGACAAGAATCAAGTAACTAGAATGTATAAAGAACTCCTACAATTCATCAACCAAAATATAACTCAGTTTTAAAACGGGCAAGGGACTTCAATACACATTTCTCCAGAGATGATATACACAAATAATATACACATGGTTATCCAGCAGTTGAAAAGATGCTCAAAATCATTTGTCATTAAGGAAATGCAACTCAAAACCACATGAAATTCCACTTTGTACTTACTAGGATGTTTGTAATTTTTAAGTGGAAAGTAAATTTCATGATGATGTAGAGAATTTGGGATTCTCATTGTGTCACTGGTAGAATTTGTAAAATGGTGTAACTGCTATAGAAAACAAGTTGGTATTTCCTCAAAATTGCAATTACCACATAACTCAGCAATTCCCTTCTAGGTATTTATCTAAAAAATTGAAAATAGGCACTAAAATACTTGTACCCAGATCTTCCTATTAGCACTGTTCACAATAGCCATAAGGTGGGAACAGCCCAAATATCAATCAGTAAGGTGAATGGATAAACAAAATGTATATATATGCCATGAAATATCACTCAGCCATAAAAAGAAATGATGTACTGATAGATGATATGACATGGATGAACCTCGCAAATGAAAGAACCTAGACACAAGAGGTGACGTATTATACGATTCCATTTATATGAAATATCCAAAATAGGTAAAACTAAACTATCAGTACAGAAAGCAGACTGGTGATTGTCAAGGGCTAGGGAAAAGGAGTAATAGAATATAACTGCTTAGCTGTGGTATATGAAATTGTTTTGGAGAAGTTTGCATAAGATAAAATTAACCGTTGTAAAGCATATATGACATTCAGTGGCATTTAGTACAGTCAGAATGTGCAGAGACCACCTTATGTTATATGAATTTCTTCTCAATAAGAATAGTGTTTTTAAAATCACATTGTGACACCACTTCACACCCACTAGATAGATTTGTGATAGAAAAGACAGAAAATAACAAGTGTTAGTGAGAATGTGGAGCAACTAGAACCGTCATACAATACTGATGGGAAAGTTAATGGTGTAGCCGCTTTGGAAAACAGTTTGCCAGTTGCACATTATCAAGTATTAGATAGATAAACAAAATATACACAAATACCCTATGGAATATTACTCAGTAATAATAATAATAAAAAAAAAAAGCACAAAGTAATAGTATCTGCTCCAATGTAGATGAACTTCAAAAACATCATGCTAAGTAAAAGAGATCCGATACAAGAGACCATGTGTTATAACATTCCATTTATTTATTTAAGTCCCTTGCCCATTTTAAAATTGTGCAATGGTCAGAAATGGCAGCCCACTTGAGTATTCTCGCCCAGGAAATCCCATGGACAGAGAATTCTGACTGGGATAATCCATGGGCTCCCGAAAGAGTCAGACACGGTTTAACAGCTCTATAGCAATATATCTGATATAGAAAGAACTCTTAAAAATCAAAGTTAAAAAAATACCAAAAAAAAAGTATAGAAAAAAGAGCAAAAGACATGAATAAACAATTCACAAAAAAGCTATATAATGGCCCATTGTCATATGAAAGGATCAAATTGACTTTATAATAAGAGAAGTACAAACTAAAGCTACCCTGAGACATCATTTGTCTCTTTTGCAGATTGACAAAAAATAATTTTGACAAGCCACTCTGATGGCAGTACTGGGAGAACAGGCATTGTTACACCCTGCTATCAGGAGTGTGTGACTCAGACAAGTAAAGAATCCACTTGCAATCCAGGAGATCTGAGTTATATCCCTGGGAAGATCCCCTAGAGAAGGGAATGGCTATCCACTCCCATTATTTTTGCCTGGAGAATTCCATGGATAGAGGAGCCTGGTGTGGGCCACAGTCCATGGGGTTGCAAAGAGTCAGGCAGGGACTTCCCTGGTGGTCCAGTGGCTAAGACTCCATGCTCCCAGTGCAGGGGACCTGGGTTCAATCCCTGGTCAGGGAACTAGATCCCACATGCCACAACTAAAGAGTTTGTATGCCGCAAGTAAAGACCTGGTGCAAATAAATAAATAAATATTAAAAAAAAAAAAAAAAAAGAGTCAGGCATAACTGTGTGACTTTTTAAGAGATAGAAGATAAACTAGTGGTGTCATGAGGCTGAGGGCAGTAATTTGACTAAAAAAATGACTAAAAATAAAGCATAAAGATGTCTTCTGGGGGTATCTGAAATAGTCTAAAATCGGATTGTGGTAATGGTTGTACATGTCTGTAAATTTACCAAAATCATTGAGTTCTACACTTAATTCAGATAACTTGTTATTAAATTATTCTTCGGTGAAGTTGTTTTTGAAACATCAGTTGGAGTCTTAATAGTGGTATTATGACTCCTGAAATTAGATTATCAGTGTTTCACTAATTTAATATGTGGCCATTTTCCAAATATATCTGTTTCATGCTTTTCCTTTGAAAAGTTTCTAATGATAATTTATGGGTGTATGGTCATCTGTTTTACACACCATTTGATATGCTGAATTTCTTTTGTATGTAGAGGATGGTTAGAACGAGAGAGCAGATATGGTCTGCAGCCAGGACACAATTGGTTTATCATCTCTATGCAGTGGTGGCAGCAGTGGAAAGAATATGTCAAATATGTAAGTAAGATTCCTATTTATCTACATTTAAAATAAGATTTTTAGCTCCATCAGACTTTGTGTGACTACTGGACAGTAATAAAATGCTCCAACCTAGAAAAAGATTTGAAGGTGAAACAAATGAATACCTATATGATGCTTGCTAAGGACCAACCTGCTTTTCTAAAAAGCAAGTTCCAGAGCAAGTAATAGATTCACTAAGAAATCAAGTACTATATACTTAGTATTTATAGCACATTATGAAAACAGAAGTATGAGACTGTAATTCTCACTTGGACAGTGGTTAGCAATTCTGATTGCACAGCAGAATCACATAGAAAGCTTTAAAAAAAAAAATTCCTGAGCAAATAAATTTATAAAACATAATTGGAGAAAGGGATTGAATTAATTTAAGTCATTTTTGTATACTGAAAATTTTCTTTTGAATTCTAATTTAAATGGAATGCATTTTGTCGGTATGAACGCTGTCAGAAAAGCTGTGAGAAGATCAATATTATCTTTAATGAATTGCCAAGAAGTCAACAAACTGAAGTCCAAACATATGATTAATAATTTAAATACTCAGGCCTAATACACAGGCCATAGGTCAGTGTGATTCTGTTGTTCTGTTGTTGATACAATTATGACTTCTTTAGTTAATAGTTGAATTTAAAATACTGATGGCTCCAAATCCATACTTAATGTAGATTGCCAGTTTTTAATCATTTGTATACTGTGATCACCATTTTTTTGCCATATAATTTCCATACTATTATTTTCTTAGTTACATTTATATAAATAACTTTATCATTTTTATGTAAATAAATATATCTTATTTTAATATCTTATTTTAAATCTTATTTATGTCACTTAATCTTAAATAGAAAATCAGTGTCACATTCCAGAAATAGAAGATCAAAATAAAACTAAATTTAATGGAAACAAAATATATTAAATTCCAAGTAGTGTTGCCTTTTGAAGACTAATACTGAGGCCTGTTCTCTGTTAAAAAGAGAAATTACCAAGTATTAGATTGGCGTATCAGGTATTCAGTTAGCACATTAACACCAAACTGAGACCCTTTCCTCAAAGTAATCAAAGGACTGGAAGAGGATTGATTAGGGAATAATTTTTTCACTGTGAAGTAGAGTTATTTAAAACCCAACATAGGAGGTCGGAAAAAAGGGAGAAGAAACCGGCACCGTCTCTGCAGCGGCAACAGAAGCAGCAATTGTTTGAGCGAAAAAAGAAGCGAGGGAGGGAAGGAAAAGACCAGAAAGGGGCACGACGCACAAGTGTCTGTAGGGGTGAAGGCAGCAGAGACCAGTGATTTGGGGGGGACAGCTACAAAAGAAACTGTCACTGGGAGCGCTGCGGCTCGGGAGGAAGCGGTGCTACCCGGCTAGGCTCCTGGGCACAGCTGGCTGGCGGCCGCTGCCCTATCGGCGGCACAGGCTGGGGGCACAGGCCAGGGGACTGCGAGAGGTTGGCGAAGTGGCACAGGGCGCCGAAGCCGTTGAGCTCTCGCCGAGGGCGGAACTGGCTGCGCCCTGGAATTGTGGCGACTCGCAAAACTCAGAGCTTGGCCTGAGACTTCCTAGGACCCTCCCGATCTCTGGAGCCCTCAGAAAACCAGGAAAGGAAGGAAAAGAAGCGGCGGTCGCTCAATGAGCTTCTACATTAGGAAGTCTGAACTGGCTCGGTTGTAGGCGGGAAGTTACCGGTGGGCTGCCCCGTGCAGCCGCGATGCTGCAGCGCGCTGCCTCAGCAGCCGGGGCTCCATAGACACTTCCCGCATCTCTCTCCCCCTTCCTCACGCTGCTGGGCGTCCCAGGACCCGGTGGGGCCGGCATGACCGGCTTGCCGGGGGCCCGCCGCGCGCCCGGCCGTCTCCGGAGACGCGCGCCGAGCCTGGCTCCCACGGCCTCTCAGGCTCGGCAGGGCTGCGGTAGCCCGGCGGGCGGGCTCCGAAGCCCTCCCGCGCGGGGTTAGCCCGCAGCTCGGCCTGGACGCGGATTAAGACTCATCCGGAGAATCGAAGTCCACGGAGGAGTCGTTACGACCTGTAACTTGAGGGCCACGGAACTGCTACTCTCATTTGATTTTGGCGATCATCTTTAACCCCCGGAGCACATCAGCATCCAGCCACCGAGGCGCTCTCCCTGCAGCGGAGGACTCAGAACTACCCCTTCGGCGAGACGGATGGAGACCGAGCCCCTCCGAGGACCTGCCCCTGCGGTACTGGCTCGCGCGGCTCAAGTCACTGCTGTGAACAAGGGACCCTAAAGAATGGCCGAGCCTTGGGGGAACGAGTTGGCGTCCGCAGCTGCCAGGGGGGACCTAGAGCAACTTACTAGTTTGTTGCAAAATAATGTAAACGTCAATGCACAAAATGGATTTGGAAGGACTGCGCTGCAGGTTATGAAACTTGGAAATCCGGAGATTGCCAGGAGACTACTACTTAGAGGTGCTAATCCCGATTTGAAAGACCGAACTGGTTTCGCTGTCATTCACGATGCGGCCAGAGCAGGTTTCCTGGACACTTTACAGACTTTGCTGGAGTTTCAAGCTGATGTTAACATCGAGGATAATGAAGGGAACCTGCCCTTGCACTTGGCTGCCAAAGAAGGCCACCTCCCCGTGGTGGAGTTCCTTGTGAAGCATACGGCCTGCAAAGTGGGGCATCGGAACCATCAGGGGGACACCGCCTGCGACTTGGCCAGGCTCTACCGGAGAAACGAGGTCGTTAGCCTGATGGAGGGAAACCGGGCGGAGGGAGCTGCGAATCTGCAATGAATGTGGGGAGGGCTCTCCCACACTGTCTTCTGTTTTGTCAGTTAATTGATTGGCTGTCCTATTTTAATATCATTTGTTAAAATTCTGTTTTGTCATATTTTGAGCAGCTAGTTAAAGCCTCTGAAACTGCTAAGTGGAAATCTTACTATAGTTTTATGAATATATTTAAGCAACATCTCTTTCACCTGCAAAACCGAGTTCTAACATGTAATTGCAAAAGCTTTGGCTTTCTTCTGAATATTTTATCTTTCCCTGACTTTTCTCCTTGCCACTCCCTTTGCCAGTCTCAATACCCAACTTGGAGACTTTGTTTTTAAAATGGTTTGTCCTGATGCTTCTTTTGCCTGATTAAAACACATTTTCAAAACAAACAAAAAAAAAACCCAACATAATCTGCTACCTTTCATATATTTTAAGAAAGTTAATAATTAATAGAAGATACTAACATTTGGATCTGTAATAAAGAATATGAATCTGTGTGCTTCTGAATTATTTGAAGTTTTAACAATAAAGCTATATAACTTTTTTAGTTCAATAAAGTTGATTGGTATGTGGAAAGAAATCTAGGTTTTATTCTCATTCTTCTTGCCACTCTTGATTAAATCAGTGTAATTTTTTCAGAACTGGCTTTTGAAGAATCTACGAATTGATAGTGTTCACCTGGCTTACAGATCAAAGAGGCAAAAAACATCTAATAAAATATTGATAAAATGTCTCCTTGTTTTGGCTAAAATTAGGGCTTCCCTTGTGGCTCAGATGATAAAGCATCTGCCTGCAATGCGGGAGACCTGGGTTCAGTCCCTGGGTTGGGAAGATCCTCTGGAGAAGGAAATGGCAACCCACCCCAGTACTCTTGCCTGGAAAATTCCATGCACAGAGGAGCCTGGTAGGCTACAGTCCATGGGATCACAAAGAGTCAGACACCATTGAGCAACTTCACAGGGATGCTGTAATTACATTAAAAGAATCTAAAGTTTCCACTGTGCTATTGCTATGCTGTGACTTGGAGTTTATGTTTTAAATTTGATGTTTTTCTTAAGTTTCTGTTAGTTACTTTCTAAGTGGTGCCTTCAAGACCCCCATCCATTCATCAGTTTCATCTACTAAAATTTATGTCACTGTTTACTGAATACCACTTGAGTTCCTGTAGCCATGCTATCTGTCTCAGATGCCTCTGGGACCTTGTTACTGTTTAGCACCTTTAGTCTTCCTAATTACCTTTACTTAAAAATATCCTGATCTTTTAAAACCACTCACAGATACATGTTCTCATAGCACCTTCCCTTCTGCTCCTCCTCAGTCTTCATTCT
Organism: Cervus canadensis; assembly: GCF_019320065.1. Classification (NCBI taxonomy): domain Eukaryota; kingdom Metazoa; phylum Chordata; class Mammalia; order Artiodactyla; family Cervidae; genus Cervus; species Cervus canadensis. The sequence continues at coordinate 47,468,174 of NC_057386.1, read as the reverse complement.
CTGTTTTTCTGTGTGTTTTTTGTTTGCTGATTTTTCTGTTTTCCCCTCACAAATAAGCTTAGTAGAAAATAGTTCTGTGCTAGCTGCCTCTGCTTCTAGGACTCTGTGTGTATGTTTAGTCACTCATACGTGTCTGACTCTTTTTGACCCTATGTACTGTATGTAGTCAGCCAGCCTCCTCGTCCATGATATGTTTCAGGCAAGGATAATGGAGTGGGTTGCCATTTTCCTCCTCCAGGGCATCTTCCCAACCAACGGAGGGATTGACTCTGCATCTCCTGCATTGGCAGGCAGATTCTTTACCATTAGTGCCACCTGGGAAGCTACCTCTCCTGATTTTTCTCTGGTCATTCAGACTCAGTATCCTTCCTAGATTCTTCTGCCACCTATCCTGTAAATACTGTTCTCTCCTTATTCTACATATGCCATATTCTTGTGTTTGCAGAAATGTATATAGTCCCCAATCTGTATCTCATCTCTTTCTCTGTCCTGAGCACTAGACTCAAATGTCCACAGAATCTCAAGCCAAAATAAGCTCATTCCCAAAACTATCCTATTCAGTTATACACCTTATCTTATGAAGATGTCAACTCCCATCTAGTCATCTAAGTCAGCATCTCATGTTCTACTTTGGAATTAACTGTGCCCTTCTTTCATACACAATTAATTGCCACTTTTTTTTTTTTTTTGTCTCCTAAATTCATGCTCTCTCTCCATCTTCTTACTTCTGGTTCTAGCTTTATGGTTGAGTACCTCAGTGTCTCTTGTCTAAATTACTATAGAAGTCTTCCAACTTGTGTCTCAGTTTTCACTTTCTGCCTGCTTTTTGCACACTATAGAGTTATTTTTAAAACAAAAACTGGATTATACTATCCCCTGTTTAGAAGCCTCTCACAGAAAAATCCTGTCAATATAATGTTAAGTGAAAGAAAAAGAAGCAATATGCTGTATTTAAAATGTGTTTTCTAACAACAACCAGAATGATAGTTCACGTTTACTAAATGCCAGGCAATTTACATGTGTCACTCATGTAATCTTCGTATAACTCTGAGATACTAATATCCTAGTTTTTACCCATAAAGAAACTGAGGCTTGTAAGTTTATGAAAGGCTGCATAGCTGGTAAGTCAGTACCCTGCCCTTAATTCTAACCGTATTCCCTACATTTATCTTTTATAAATATGTGTATATGTTCAGTCACAAAAAATAAAGGAAACACATCAAAATGTCAGCTATAGTTAATGCTAAATGATGGAATCTGAGTACTTGTGATGTTTAGTTTCTTCATGTTTTTCTATATTTTCTATAATAATAATGTAATATTTAATAATAAAAGAATAAATATTATTTAGCTTTTTAATATCAATAAAAACCTTCCATGATTTTCAACTTCCAACAGAATAAATTCTAAATTACTTTATGTGGCACAGTGTCGCTTGCAGTCTGTTCCCATTCTTCCTTACCAGTTTTGCTTATATACACTATTCTTCTTTGAAGAAATTAAAACTCAGTTATACATTCAAATGTTTTAAGTGCCATAGCCAGCCACAGGAGAATTAGAAACAGTAGACAGTTGGGGGATTCATTTTTGAAGGCTGCATAATTGTCAGATTATTGAATTTTACCTCTTAATATCTGACTGCATGATTTTTAGGATGCCAGCCCTGTTGTGATTGAGCCATCATCTGTGCTAAATGGAGGGAAGTATTCCTTTGGAACAACAGCACATCCTATAGAGCAGAGTGAAGATAGAATTGGGGGAGGCAGCCCAAGTTACGTGAACACCGCTGAAGAAAAATTTTCAGACAATGTTTCTAGTGCATCTGAAGCCTCAGAAACTGCTGGCAGTGGTAAGTATGACTTATTTTCTGTGAGGTTTAGGCAGGGTCATTTCTTAAAGTGGTACAGTTTGTCAGAGAGTATGCTTGGTGATATATTCGCATCAGGCTTCCATTCACAGAAACAGGTTTTGAATTAAATAGTCAATTAACAGATTCTTAAATATATTAGCAGCTTTACAAAGAGGAACTCGTCTATGTTCTATGTCATTAATCTCCCAATTTGAAAATATTTTCACAGTTTTCATTGATTAGGTCAGTCTTTCCATATTGTTATTAAATCATTCTGTCAATAAATTTAGTTTAGAGAAGCCATTTTTGAAGAAAATCTAAACTTTTATCTCCAGAACTCTAACCATAGCACACCTTCATTGGATCAAATGCATCCTCATGTCAGATTCAGACATTCCAGGCTGGAATTTGGGAGTTATTTTGTCAACATATTTAGAAAGAATTGATAATGTTGCCCATAATCCCCTTCGGTTGTTGATACCTACCTAAAACTTAGTAGTTTTACACTTATGTGGAAGGTGCTTTGCTATATTTTGGCCCAAATGAATTTAGTTGATTCCTGTTATTCTGCTGGTACAGTTGCAGGACTCTCAATCTTACTCTGTTGTTTCATCTTGGAGATTTTTCTTCTCCTTTTCTGTGGAGCAAGAAGGCAAATTGAACAGAGCTAGCATTTTCTCTGCAGAACTCCTTGTAGAATCTCAGTTCAGTTCAGTCTCTCAGTCGTGTCTGACTCTTTGCAATCCCATGGACTGCAGCATGCCAGGCTTCCTTGTCCATCACCAACCCCCAGAGCTTGCTCAAGTTCATGTCCATGGAGTCGGTGATGCCATCCAACCATCTTATCCTCTGTCGTCCCCTTCTCCTCTTGCCTCCAGTCTTTCCCAGCATCAGGGTCATTTCCAATGAGACAGTTCTTTGGATCAGATGGCCAAAGTATTGGAGCTTCAGCTTCAGCTTGAGTCCTTCCAACAAATATTCAGGACTGATTTCCTTTAGGATTGACTGGTTTGATCTCCTTGTCATCCAAGGGTCTCTCAAGAGTTTTCTCCACACCACAGTTCAAAAGCATCAATTCTTCACTTCAAAGGCATCAATTTCCCCATCTGATGTTATTACAGAGATCACTCAACAGTCCTAAAAGTGCTGTCTTTGATCAGCTTTTCACTGTTTCTTGACCCTCCCTCAGGTCCTTTTTGATATATGCTCACTCTGCACACAGCTCAGCTCTGTGCTGTCCACATGCTGAGCAGCACCACAAGTAGGTTAAAAGTGGTTGATGACTAGAATGTTTACCAGTGATTAACATATGGTTGAGAGTTGAAATACCTTAAGATACCATTCAGGTTCACAACGCTTAAGTCATTATCAATCATTTTCCTGTATGTATTTTTCTGTTGTAACATCCATGCCTTCCTTTCAAATAGATTTATTGGGGAACAGTTTCTTCTGTCCTAGCATTCTCCATTCTCCTGTTGGCGTTCTTGTTTTAGCTCCTGCTCTTTGGTTTAGAGACTTGTTATCACCCTTATCTACTAAGAACCTTTGCGGGCAGAAGAGAATTAAGGAAAGATATGGGAGAGTCCAGCTACTTGGCCATATTTCTTCCTTTCCTATCAGAGGACATAGAATTCTTGTGAATTATTAGATATTCTAGGAGTCTGGCCAAATGTTCATTTGATTTTCCAAAAAAAAATACCTCTGTGTCTTCTACACAATTAGAGAATCTAACACTGGACTGACATGTCCACAGAATAATAGCATTAACGTAATACATGGACTTTGAGTTCATATCTTCGAGACTATTTTATGTATAGTAAAACAGAGCTTCCATCTTCTTGGTCCTTACAGGCTTGCTGTATTCTCCCACACCAGGAACAGATATGTGCTTTGCTCGACAACATAACACTTCTGACAATAACAATCAGTGTTTACTAGGAGCCAATGGGAATATTTTGTTGCACCTCAATCCTCAGAAGCCAGGGGCTATTGATAACCAGCCACTAGTTACTCAAGAACCAGTAAAGGTAAGTAATTGGACATCTCTTTCAAGTTGCTAATAAATTTCATTCTAAAAATTTCAGCACAAAGAAAATGTTTGTGACTCATTTTATTAACCTGTTGTAGATAGAAATGTTTCTGTGAGAATATTTTATGACTTACTACTTACATAGCCTCAGTTTAGTGATCCTTAGAAATGTTATTTTTCTTACTTAGAACAGCTACTATGAAAATGTAGTTTCACATGTATGTGAAAAAAGCTTTTTTAAAAAATGATAATACTTTTTACTGTTGGAAAGAAGTCTATGAAAGCTATCCTTAATATTTTCAAATGTTTCAGTGATTTTCTTTCAAATAATTTACCTTGAGTTTCCTTTCTTAAATAGTTTATTTTGAAAGTTCAAAATAAAAACCTTTTAGAAAATTCTTTTTTTTTTCTAGTAATGTGAAACTGAGTAGTGACATTTGCTTATTTTCCTGTGTCTAGGTTTTGTTAAAACACAAGAGACTAATTTTAAAAATACATTGGGGGAATTCCCTGACAGTCCAGTGGTTAGGACTCCGAGCTTTCACTGCTGTGGGCCTGGGTTCCATCCCTGGTCAGGAAACTAAGATCCCACAAGCCAAGAGGTGGGGCCAAAAAAAAAAGTCAACATTTACATTCCATTCTTTCTAAGGCTACATCATTAACACTAGAAGGAGGACGATTAAAACGAACCCCACAGCTGATCCATGGAAGAGATTATGAGATGGTCCCAGAACCTGTATGGAGAGCACTTTATCATTGGTATGGAGCAAACCTGGCCCTACCTAGACCTGTAAGTACAGCCAATATTGTCTTATATAAGAAGCATTTATAATAGGGTCTTCTATTAATTCACTATATGAACCTCACTATCCACAAATTAGTTCTTAACCATGATAGAGCATTCAATACCTGTTCAAATTAGTTGAATAAATTTTAGGTTCTTTTATTTTCATTCATTCACTTACTCATACATTTATTGAGCACTGTACTAGGTACTAACCACAAAATGATATTCCTTTGGGAATGGGCAACTTCTATAAAATGAAGGAAATAATCACTGGACTAAATAGAGTCAAGGAATTATGAAGCTAGGCAATTAAATAAGTCATCCACATAAACACAGACATTAAGATAATGCAGAACTTAGACTGGAGCAGAAGTCTGAGAGTCAGTGCCAAGAAGTTCAGTGAAAAAAGAGAAGTGGTACAGATATTATTTCTAAAACTGTTATTCCCCTTAGCCACACAGACATCCACTTAGCTGTTGTGGATTTTTGTGGTTTGTCTTTCTGAAGGAGGGACGTAACAAGATCATAATAGATGATAATAAGAATTCAAAGCTGGTGAATTCTGATTGTGACCATTAATAGAATGAGTCATTTAGAGCATAAGTAAAATGCTCTGAAGTAATTTAAAGGGCTTGGAGTGTGTAATATCAAAATATTAGTTAACTCTATAGCATCATTTATTTTGCTTATACAGTAAACAGCAGTATTCATTGCCTTGAATACTCTTCACATTATTGATGCAGCAAAATACTTCATAAGATTCTTTTGCTAACAAAAGACTCTCCCTTATATAATGTCCAAACTAGAACTTTTTTATACCAGGAAGGTTTTACATAGATAAGATATAGTAAGTTAGATCACTTCCAAAAAGAGTAAAACTCTGCTGTATATCCATAGTCTATAATTTTAATAATGATTTTGTTATTAATAATTGTACTTACAAAAATTATGTTTAAATCTTAATCAGGAATTTAGGGTATGTATTTGTTGGCTCCAAAAGGTTTTTACTATATTTGTCAACAGAACTCCTAGTTAGTTAAATGTAAATATGAATATACATAGATATATATGCATACATATTCTTTATTTATTGGGGTTTGGGGTAGTCCTTGAATTAATCACTTAATTTCTGGGACTTCCCTGCTCTGTCTAAAATTCTGTATCTGTAAGGGAATCATTGTGATAATGGTAGATGTTTGATGGTTAGATGGATAGACAGATGCAGTTTGATATTTTAGAGTCTGCCTGGATTCACATTCAGTTCAGTTCAGTTCAGTCGCTCAGTCGCGTCCAACTCTTTGCGACCCCATGGACTGCAGCACACCAGGCTTCCTTGTCCTTCACCAGCTCCCGGAAACTTACTCAAACTCATGTCCATCAAGTCGGTGATGCCATCTAACCATCTCATCCTCTGTCGTCCGTTCTCCTCCTGCCTTCCAATCTTTTCCAGCATCAGGGTCTCTTCCAGTGCATCAGTTCTTTGCATCAGGTGGCTTCAGGACTGATTTCCTTTAGGATTTATTGGCTTGATATCCTTGCAGTCCAAGGGACTCTCAAGAGTCTTCTCCAACACCACAGTTCAAAAGCATCAATGTTTTCATCTCTAAATCTTAGTTTCCTCATCTGTAAAATGGAGTTAACAGTGGTATCTACCTCATTAGACTTGTTTTGATAAGTAAATAATGCATATGATTAGCACAGCATCTGAGTTATAGTAATGGTCAGTAGCAAATTTTGCCTGTTGCTGCTGTCATCATCATCATAATTATTAAATGAGTTTTTTCAAAGCCTCACAAAAGGTCATGCTTTTTAACATTGGTATCAGATAAATATTAGTTAAGCTACCATTTTACTACATTAAAGCTTCATTTGCTGATTTGACAGTATTTTTTCACCTCTAAATATGATAATTTGCCTGATTTCAGGAAAAATTGCTGTAAAAACATTTAAAGTATGGTGTTCCATGTTAAAGAACACTAAGTATATTTGCCACAGCAAGGTTAAAAATAAATACTTTCATTGACATGTTTACATAAATCACACCATTTTTTTAAAAATAACTTTAATTCTTGTGAACAAGCTCAATAACATTGAGCATTGTAAAAAAATACAAAGAAAATAAAAACCATATCCTACTCCTTAAGAAGTATTTACTATTTTATTTTTTTAGAAGTAATTACTATTAACATTTCAATGTACGTCTTCCCAAACATTCCTGTGCCTATTATATACAAATATGTATAAATAATTTTATGAAATTGAATCATATTATGCTTGCTGTCTTATAATCTATTTTCAATCTAAGATAGATGTTATTGATATCTTTCAAGGTTAATAACTCATAATTTATTAACCAATCACCATGGATGGACATTTAGTTTGCATCCAGATTTTCGTTGTTTAGAACAATTTTCTGGTGAATATTCTCTTCTCCAATGTGTGGTGATCTCTTTAACATCAATTCCTACAAATGGAATTGCATTTATTGTTATCCAGTTGTAGTTCAGTTAGTTCATAGACAAGAATAATTAAAATGTAAATAAATATGTATATATGTTTGATTATGCATGAATGTATAAGAATTTGTTGATCTGTAATTTGCTCACAAAATCACTTACCTTGGAAAGTAAGCTACACATTACAAAAGTTACTTCATTATCAGTTCAGATTCTGCCAAAAGTATGTTTTCTATGTAGCCTGATAACTACAGGTACAGAATTATTGATCTTTCCCCAAATCACAGTTAAACTGAAATCCTGAGAAAATCTGACTGTTGGCTTTGTAGCTCTCAGTGACTCTCTAGAAGAAATGGAGAGACTTTTGTTTTTCTCCAGTGGTCTTACTGTTGGGGAGAGCTCCTTTTACTGCTTATTATTTAAATAGTAGTTGATAAAGCTTACAAGTGGAGCTTTTGTAGTATACTATAGCATATCAGAACATGCAGAATACTTTAGAGAAATAGTCCTGAAGGTTTGGTTTGTATCATTTTTATCTGGTTCTTTACTGCCCCCTCTTGATATTAAAAAATGCTCTGTTGCAGAATACATTGATTTCTAAAGCAAAAGAAAATGAAAGCCCAATTACTTGAGGTTGTTAAAGATTCTGTAAGATTTTACATTTTAGAGAGTTTGAAGACTTCCCTGGTGGCCCAGTGGTTGAGAATCCACCTGCCAATCCAGAGGACATGGGTTCAATCCCTGGTCCAGGAATATCCCACATGCCACTGATGAACTATAAGTCCATGTGCCACACTACTGAACCTGTGTTGTGGAGCCCGTGAGGGCTGCTTCAACCGTGTGACTTTCAGTTTAGTACATCCAGTTTAGTTGTTTTAATCATAGACAAAAAAATATGAACAGTCCAGTTAAAGAAAATATAGATAGTAAATTTTTACATGGAAACATTTTTGTTCTCACTACTAATACAAGAAATAAAATTTAAAGTACATTTAAAATATTCTTGGTGGGAGGGGGGTTCGGGATGGGGAATCCATGTAAATCCATGGCTGATTCATGTCAATGTATGGCAAAAACCACTACAATATTGTAAAGTAATTAGCCTCCAACTAATAAAAATAAAAATTAAAAAATAAAATATTCTTTATATGTATTAAAGAAAGTCATGTCCAGTGATAATGTTTTGTAAAAGTAATACATTCATATATTTCTGAGAATATTGTAAATTGCTGCATTTTGGGTGGCAATGTAACTTATGTAGTTAATGACATGAATGTGTGTGTGCTCAGTGATTTTAGTCTTGTCCGACTTTCATGACCTTGTGGACTATAGCCCTCCAGGCTTCTCTGTCCTTGGGACTCCCCAGGCAAGACTGATGAATAATCCTGTACTTTTTCACTTGTGACTCCATTCCTAAGAATTTGTCCTCTAAAAGAACATCATTTTTCTATATGAGATATGTAAAAGTGAAAAGAGTTATTGTGTGAGAGAACTAGAATTGTAGATAATATTTAAGATTTTTTCCCCTTAATATTGATGTTACTTGATTTTAAATGGAGTGGGAGAAAATACCCACCAGGAATCCTAATCCTGGAAAATGGACTTAGATGCAGGAGCCTGAGGGCCTATAAACCCATGTCATATAAACTGATGACTTTCTGAAATATAGGCAGTGAACCTTTGAACATTTCAGTTTGGAAATAAATCTCAGAAATTAGGTAAAAAATGGCAGGTTTTATTTCTTTTATAGTGATCACTTCGTATCTTTTAAAACAACAGGTGATCAAAAATAGCAAGACAGAAATCCCAGAACTGGAATTGTTTCCTCGCTATCTTCTCTTCCTGAGACAGCAGCCTGCCACTCGGACACAGCAGTCTAACATCTGGGTGAATATGGGTATGATGAGCCTGAGAGTGTTTCCTCAGCATTTACCAAGAGGTAACTTAAGAATGCAGCAAGAATACCGTGCATTTCCTTGAAAAAAATTAAAATGAAAACCAATTTGCTCCAAGTCTGGTGCCACTATACTAATACACATTTTCATCTGTTTTCATACAGAATCAGAAAATCTCTTATGGGCCTTAGATCTACGGTCATGCGCAAGACTAGCTGGGGTAGAGGCAAAGTCCCAGCAGCAAACTGAAAAGGGTTGTTTCCTTTTCTGGCTTGCAAACATACAAAGATAATAAGCAGAAATGAATTTTACACACTTTGTTTCTTTGAGAACAAGCCATTGTAAATTATGTGCTTGACCTCAGTTAGAGTCTGCCAGCCAGTGACTGTTCTTTTCAACTCCACTCAGATTGCTAAGAAGTAATTTCTTCGGCAATATCCTCTTCTTGTGTGTGTGTTTTGAGTTTTTTGTTTTGGGGGGTTTTTGTAACGAAACATGATATATTTCTCATGCTAGGCCCAAGGAGCCTTTATAACAGATAATACAAAGGAAGAGATCTGTTTTTGAAAATGAAAGTGACACATTTTCTTCAAAAACATCAAGCCTATCAAAATGATATATAAATAAGTTTTCATTTTAATGTAATAGATGCAAAAAGTTCCCTTTTGATTTCTCTCTGAGGTTAAATTTTACCGATGGGCCGGGCTTGCTCTATGCTTTTGCCTTACAAATATTTGAAATAGTTCTTCAGCAAAAATAATGAGTTCATCCGTTTACACAAAATCTCAGACTATGTTAACAATGCCATAATGTTATTACAATTACTGTAACTTACTATGCAAAAGCCACCTATGAACCCAAACCAACCCTGTAAGTATCATCCCTCCTTTGAAATTAGTTTGAAATTAGTAGGATTAGTTTTATGTCATCGTTAAAGATTATATTCAGATAATATATCGAAATTCTTACATGTACTGTTTGGTAAGAATTATACCAAAGCAGTGCCCTCAAGCTTTGTCTTTAGGTAATACATTATAATCAAAAAACAGTGAAATAAGAATCTCTCTGAAACACTCTTGATTTAATTTTCCATTGAATAATATCAATAGTATTTGCCTTTCTTTCATGGCACCCATAGTACATATCTTTTTCAATTCTCTTTGAAAGATTACATGAGAGGCAAGATGTGTTGTTGCGCTTTTAGTAAGTATTCTTTATAACTCTTGTGCTGATCCTAGATTTTTGCTGCTTCTGTAAATTCCACTAGATTTGTTGGTGCTATTCAAAAGTATGAAATTATGTATAATAAGTGGCTGCCTGCTTAATGAGCTATGCTACAAAAACTGTCTAGAATTCAAATAAATTTCTTATGGCTTAGGACAATAGAAATTGACTTGGACACTAGCAAATGCTTCTGAATCCTAGAACTGTATAGTCATTATGCTCCAAATTTGTTCTTAATTTGAAATTTTATTTCTTACTAATTAGTTATGAAATCAATCATTAATCATTTTGAAGTTTATAAAAATATGCTTTCTTGCTGTAATCTTATAACTAATCCTCTGATGTGTATTTAGAGAAATTTGCCCTTTTGTTTTCTTCTAGGATTATCCTTTTCTTGCTGATAGTAAATGATTTGCTTTGCTAGAGTTTAAGAGTTAATCATAGTTGGGTTTTGTTCTCCATACATAGTTTTCATCTTTCTTTCTAATGTATCACAGCTGTGTACTGGGCTCTTTTATTCCTTTTGGGCTTCCCTGGTTGCTCAGACAATAAAGAATCTGCCTGCAATGCAGGAAACCTGGGCTCAGTCCCTGGGTTGGGAAGATCCCCTGGAGGAGGGCATGGCAACCCACTCCAGTATGCTTGTCTGGAGAATCCCCATGGACAGAGGAGCCTGGCAGGGTTACTGTCCATGGGATCAGAGTTGGACACGACTGAGTGATTAAGCACACAATTTATTCCTTTTGAAGTGACAGGTTTCCAAACCTTGCTACAGTTAGCAATGACTTAATAGTAGCCGTTTTAATAGACAAAGCTACAGAAGTCATTGTTAAATGATTTTTCAGCCTATTTTAGGTGAGTTGATTCTTGGAAGCTCTGAAAAGTAGATGATGCCAGTGCTTTTCTCCTCTGTTTAGTAAGTAAAGACTCAAAGCACATTGGAGAAGGCAATGGCAAACCACTCCAGTACTCTTGCCTGGAAAATCCCATGGACGGAAGAGCCTGATAGGCTGCAGTCCATGGGGTCTCGGAGAGTCGGACACGACTGAGTGACTTCACTTTCACTTTTCACTTCGATGCATTGGGGAAGGAAATGGCAACCCACGCCAGTGTTCTTGCCCGGAGAATCCCAGGGACGGCGGAGCCTGGTGGGCTGCCGTCTATGGGGTCGCACAGAGTTGGACACAACTGAAGCGACTTAGCAGCAGCAGCAGCAAAGCACATTTAGGGAGGAAAAAAAGCTAAGTCACCATTGAATGGATAGAAAATTACCTGGAGTGTATAATTGTACCCTTGATAAATTATATTGATATATTGAGTGTATTTTTGGTTTGGGTTGCTCAGTGAACTAAATGTAACCTCCCATAGGCCGAGATGACCATTTTAAGCTACAGCTTTTGTCTAGATTTTTAGCTGAATAGTTACCCAGGGTTTAGCAGATGGTTTTAGCAACCATTATGTTTTTGATTTCCATAATTTCTTGTCATTTTATCCCCTTTTTCTTTTGAAGTATATGGTTAGACTTGATACATTCTTCCTTTAGTCTTTACTCTTTCCCTTTAGTGCCTCTTTTTGTCTGCACTTTGAGCCCTTCAAGAATTTAAGGTCATGTCTACTGTCCTCTTACTGTGTAGACAGGCCTTATGGTTTCCCCATAGTACCTTTCAGTAGGGCAGTTTCTTTTTTGTCATGGGACGTTTCTTGGCTTACTTTAAAGCTCTGTTGGCCATGTAATATCTGTGCCTCCTTAGAATTCTAAGTTTCTTAAGTAATTATGCCACAGTGGGCCAGGTAATTGGGCCACTTAATGAGAGTGAGGGATTAGCAATTCAAAGACAGTTTATTTTAAGAAAGTAGATCAGGTGAATCCAATTATCCTTCTGTGGCATTCAAATCCAGTCCCATTTCCCAGTGTAAGACTCTTCCCCATTCTTAACACTGAGTTTTGATTTTGCTATTGAGTATGACCCAGCTGAGGTCCAAGAAATCAGTGCCCTGATTTGCCACTCTTCTTGGATTCCAGATACTGCCAATTATTTGCATGTCTGATTGTGGTGTTCTTCCTTTCAAAGTTAAGGCTTACTCTAAGATGCTTAGGTCTCCTGTCTTCATTTTAAAGCTTCTTATTAAAATTTCTTAATTTATAAAATTATTAAATCTGTAATTCTTATTTCCTTCGTTATTATTTCCTAAAATAGTATGGTCACCATTACTAAAAGTGGTGCTTTCTTTTTTTTTAACATCTGCCTTTTTCCTTACTGTGATTACTATGACCATAGGAAATGTCCCTTCTCCGAATGCACCATTAAAGCGGGTCTTAGCCTATACAGGCTGTTTTAGTCGAATGCAGACCATCAAGGAAATTCATGAATATCTATCTCAGAGGCTGCGCATCAAAGAGGAAGATATGCGCCTGTGGCTATACAACAGTGAGGTAAGAGGCATGTCAGTCAAGGAAAGTCCTCCTTGTTAGATCCATGTTTCATAAGTATGGAGGTTTTGTTTACATTAATTGTTCATGGACAGTACAATCTTATAAAAATTATTATAAAGTAACAGCAACTATATCTTTTTAACAAATAGTTTATTTTGGATTTGTCTTTAAGTTATACACATACTAAAAAAAAATTCAAACAATACAAAAGTATGTGGTGGAAATTCTTCCCATTCTCTGACCTCTGTCTTCCATTCTTCTTAGAGGCAGTGCTTTTAATTATTTATGTATTCTTCCTAACACATGCAGTATGTTTTCATTTTACTCTGAAATTGGATGGTAAGTAGTTTTAACCAGCTCTTTGTCCCCTAGTTCCTCCTTTCTTACATTCTCCTTTGGTCGCCATTGAGAACTGAGAAGCAGTATAGTAAAGAAAGTTGAGAACACAGCTCCTGGAGCCTCACTGCCAAGGATTAAGTCCTGACTCTCACCTGTTTGTTAGTTAACTAACCAAGGACAAGTCCCTTAACTCCCTGTCACAGTTTTTCCATGAGTAAATGGGGAAAATAATAGTATTTCCCTTAGGATAGTTGTAAGAATTAGATGAGTTAATTTTCCGAGCACTTTAGACAGGGTGAGTGTCAACGAAATGTATAATTCTGTTGCATGGCATTTGGCTTTACATTTTCATTTCCTAGTTAGTGATCAAGTTCCATCTTGAATACAAGCACATTTACTCAATTTAGTATCTACTTAGTATATACTAATCGAAACTTCTTTTCTATAAGCTGTTTAGAAAATCTAAATCTCAGTGAATTTTGGTTTGTGTGATTAGTCTTTCCTGGTCTCTCCAAAATCAGATATAACTTTTTTTTAGAAACATAAAATATGTGTTTACAGAGTATACATTGTCTTTCTCTAATTTTGCCACCAAAATTATAAGTACTTTTGAATAACTATAATATGCTAAATGTCGGTACACGAGTTATGTACCTTCAAGGAATTTTTTAAATTGTTGTTCATTTTTATTTCAGCATTTGTTTCAAAGTTAGTAATTAATAAAACATTTCCTCTTCCATATACAGAATTACCTCACTCTTCTGGATGATGAGGATCACAGATTGGAATATTTGAAAATCCAGGATGAGCAGCACCTGGTAATTGAAGGTACAAGATGGAAGCATACCTCTGTATTAGATTTTTAGGGGAACAATGAAAGATTTAATTACTCACTGATAACCTACTTCATGGGGCTTCCCAGGTGGTGCAGTTTAAAGAATCCACCTGCCAATGCAGGAGATGCAGGTTCGATCCCTGGGTCGGGAAGATCCCCTGGAGTAGGAAATGGCAACCTGCTTCTACTTTGTTCTTGCCTGAAAAATTCCATGATGTTGCAAAGAGTTGAAGACGACTGAGAGACTGGGCATGACAAACCTACTTTATAGTTTCTTCCAGCTGACGTTTGATCACTGTATTCTTCATAGTAGAGAAAACCCGCTAAACCTTGATGTAATCCTTTTGTAATGGAATACTATTTAGATTGCTTTAGGAGGAAAAACATGTCTACATTCATTATCTGGCAAGGTTGGAAACAGTTGTAAAAACAAGTGAATTCGGTTTTAAGTTTATAGTTTATTAAATTTTCCAGCTGCCTCCTTGAGTTTGAATGAGGAGATTAACATTCTTGCATTGTTGGTGATACCGGTTTTTCAGTAGTCCTCAACACTGATCAACAGGGCTTAGCTTGAGTGAGCGTACACTTACACACTGGCATGCACACGTCACTGAAAACGTAGTGTGTCTTTTCTCAAGATTCATGAAACATTCCTGCTGCCTTTGTATTAAAATGAATAGATTACTCTGGCAGTTTCACAATTTAAGAAAGAATTGTAAAAAAGAAAGAAGAATTGTGATAGTTCCAAGTGTTTTAGGCTTAAGAATTTTAATTCCTTCTGTAGAAGGTTGAGTATAATTTTACTTCAGGTATGCAATTGAGGGATTAGCTTACCAATTAATTCTAATCACTGACTATAGAGCCCCCTATCGAAAGAATTGGAATGGTTTCAGAGCCAATTAAAAAAAATTTTTTTTTTTTCAGTTTCTGGTTTAGAAATAAGTTTTTGTTTTTAAACAGAACACTTGAGTGGGTGTGATTTGATTGGATAAGAGATTAACACATTATTGTCTGTCTTTCTAGTTCGAAACAAAGATATGAGTTGGCCTGAAGAAATGTCCTTTATAGCAAACAGTAGTAAAATAGATAGACACAAGGGTAAGTTTCCACCGTATTTATTTTTAAACAGATGATCTTAAAATTATTCTTTTATGTTTTCTTCTCTCAACTGTTGAAGTGTTAACAACTTGTAGCTTTTTAGCTCAAAAGTGATTAGGCCCCCTCTTATTTTTCTTTTTCCTGAAGCATCACATTTCTTTCTAACCTTGCAATTAAATAATTTATTCATTTTAAAAGATACAATTCTAGGAGAGAATTGTTTGAACTCTAAAAAACCATCAGAGCAATTGAAGAGAATCATTTCTACTTCTAGAGTACAAATGAGCATAGATTAATAGATTATCATGATTGCCAGTGAGGCTCCATGAAAAACTTATACTTTAACATTGCAAGACCCAATAGAAAATTATCTCCGTTTAACTGATTAGAAAAATTATAAAAATCATTGCATTGAATACAAATAACTGGTGTATGACATCTTGCTGCAGCTAAGCTTCTGTTCTCATATTGTTTGTTCCAGTTCCGACAGAAAAGGGGGCCACAGGTCTGAGTAACCTGGGAAATACATGCTTCATGAATTCAAGCATCCAGTGTGTTAGTAACACGCAGCCACTGACACAGTATTTTATCTCAGGGAGACATCTTTATGAACTCAACAGGTAATCTTCCTTGAGTCATTGACTCTTTTGTAATTTTGATATGAACCCAATATTACCTAGATCTGTTCCTTATTCACCCTGAGAGAGAAAAGTCTTCATCTTATTTGCCCTGTTAAGCATGAAGTAAGCTTCCCTAGTAGCTCAGTGGTAAAGAATCCGCCTGCCAGTACATGATACATAGGTTGGTAAAGAATCCGCCTGCCAATGCAGGAGACATGGGTTCAATCCCTGGGTCAGGAAGAGCCCCTGGAAAAGGAAATGGCAACCCACTCCTGTATTCTTACCTGAAGAATTCCATGGCAGAGGAACCTGGCAGGCTATAGTCCACAGGGTTGCAAAGAGTCTGACATGACTGAAGCAACTAAACGACAAGGACCAAATGTTGCTTCTCTTGTTTTGAAAATGTATTTTGATGTGAGAAGACAGATGCTAGGCATTTCTATGTTCATATGATTGTGATGTATAAGAATCATTAAGCACATGACTGATTCATGTCAATGTATGGCAAAAACCACTACAATATTGTAAAGTAATTAGCCTCCAACTAATAAAAATAAATGAAGAAAAAAAGAATCATTAAGCAGTACATTTTCCTCTCAAACTTGTAGGACAAATCCCATTGGTATGAAGGGGCATATGGCTAAATGCTATGGGGATTTAGTACAGGAACTTTGGAGTGGAACTCAGAAGAATGTCGCCCCATTAAAGCTTCGGGTAAGCATGTTAAAATAATATAAAGGTCTTAAGTCTTAAGCAGCTGTTAAGTAATTTTCTTTGTTTTTTATATTTATCTTTTAATTTTAGCTTAATGTTTTTGGGTCTTTGATAAGACATAAACTTTTACTTGTTCAAATATAAGCACAATACCCTCATAGACATAGTAGATACAAAAAGTTCAGAAGTACAATCTAAATTTGGAAATTTCATTCATTTTACTAATTTATCAGGTATTTTACTTGTATATACAGTAAACTTTTCTTTTTTTCAACCTTCACTATTAGCAGTATTCTAACTGCAAGGTAGCCTTGAGCCTAATTAATGATACTCAGTACATTTTTAACATTACTAAGATGATTAGTTCTATCTGTAGAACGAAAAAAAAAAGTAGCAGAAAGAAAAAACGTAATTAATGAATACAAATTTTACATTAATATTATTATAGTGAATTTTAGTAAAGTTTGAATTATTTTTTACCTCTATTTAAAAGTAAGTTGAGAACTTCCCTGGTGGTCCAGTGGCTTATTAGACTCCTTGCTTCCAATGCAGGGGCCCTGGGTTTGATCACTGGTCAGGGAACTAGATCCCACATGTTGCAGTGAAGATCGGTCTGTGTGCTACAGCTAAGACCTGGTGAAGCCAAATAAATAAATAATTTTTTTAAAGGCAAGGCAAAAGCTTTTTAGGTTAAAAATTAATAATCATAGTAGCTAAAAATTTGACTACTTATCACTTACCAGCCACTATCTGATTACTTTATGTGTACTTTACTCATTTAATCTTCTAAATGGCCCCATAATATAAAGCAGTGTTACTATCCCCATTTTATGGCTCAGGAAACTAAGGCTCATAGCCATTAAGTAGCCTATCCAAGGTTGCAAGCTAGTTAGTAAGTCCTCACAGTTGAACACTGGGCTATTCTGCCTCTAATATTAAAAGATAGGATACACCACCAGAAAAGCTAACTGTAAAAGAAAACAGGGAATCTTCCAATGTGACCAAATGCTATTTTAATGTTTTCATCTTGTATCTTAAATAGCATCTATGTACCTGAAGAACTGTTTGCCTATGTGATACTAAACCAGGACACAGGACTGGCCATAATACTTTTTTTAGTGGGCTGGGGATACATCATTTGATACGAAGATTAGAAAGATTTCCTGATTATCCAAAATATATTTGCTGAAATAGACTAAGTACTATATTGTTTGGGCTTTCCTGGTAGCTCAGCTGGTAAAGAATCTGTCCGCAGTGCAGGAGACCTCAGTTTGATTTCTGGGTCAGGAAGATCTGCTAGAGAAGGGATAGGCTACCCACTCCAGTATTCTTGGACTTCCTTGGTGGCTCAGCTGGTAAAGAATCCACCTGCAATGTGGGAGACCTGGGTTCGATCCCTGGGTTGGGAAGATCCCTTGGAGAAGGGAATGACTGCCCACTCCAGTATTCTGGCCTGGAGAATTCCATGGACTGTATAGTTTACTTATTCTCATGTCTGTGATTGAATTATGGGTATGGTCATTCTAAATTTTATGGGATAGCAAATAATGAGTTTGATTCCTTTTATATTTATAGTGGACCATAGCAAAATATGCTCCCAGGTTTAATGGGTTCCAGCAACAAGACTCCCAAGAACTTCTGGCTTTTCTCTTGGATGGTCTGCATGAAGATCTCAACCGAGTCCATGAAAAGCCATATGTGGAACTGAAGGACAGTGATGGCAGACCAGACTGGGAAGTAGCTGCAGAGGTTTGTCAGTTTTGAGTTTCTAATGTAAGCACAGATAAAATATTCTGGCCCAAAGAAGTTTTGCACAACTTAAATGCTAACTAAACTGTTCTGTGATCAGAATTTTACTCTGAAAATGAAGGAATTTTATAATTTTCTGATTATTTCTTGTGCCATAATCCCAAAACAAAGTATCTTTAATGAACATAGAAAAATGTTTCCTTTTCACGTCACACATTTTGAAGGAAAAGTTAAGGATTATATTCTTGACATTAAATGTAATATATTTAACAATTGCCTTGAATTTTTGGAGAAAAGCTTACTTTTTGAATTTGGAGGGGATAAAAAAATTCTCTATAATCTTTTTTCTTGCTAGGCCTGGGATAATCATCTGAGGAGAAATAGATCAATTGTTGTGGATTTGTTCCATGGGCAGCTAAGGTCTCAAGTCAAATGCAAGACATGTGGGCATATAAGTGTCCGATTTGACCCTTTCAATTTTTTGTCTTTGCCACTACCAATGGACAGTTACATGCACTTAGAAATAACAGGTAGGTCACAAAGTTCTGAAACATTATTTAATTGCTTTGTCTTTTATCTTATATTCAGTCAGCTTGAATTTGTAAGTTTAGTCATTTGTTCATAGTGCATTCTCATAAAGATTGGTAGTCAGCATGTTATAGTTTTTTAAAAAATTTTACTGGAGTATAATTGATTTACAATGTCCCGTAATGGTTACAGTCTGGTTTCAGGCATGATTTGAGGTTTGAAAGACTTGAACATGGGTCCATTTTTGTGCTCATTGAGTTCTCTTAATTTTAAATGTACCAGAAGCTCTCTTGAAAAGTCTTGCAAAGCCACTCACACTTTATCAGGTGAACATACAAAAATAATGATTTCACTTAATATTATTTTAAACACCATCTGTTGTAGTGTGTACGTATAAAATAAAAATTCTAGACTGAAATATTTACTAGTTCCAAGTCTCATACGCACACAAACACACACACAGGTATAAAGCTTTCAGTGAAACCTGAATTTTACTAATAAAAATCTTTTCTCTTTACTAGTTATTAAGCTGGATGGTACTACCCCTGTACGATATGGACTAAGACTGAATATGGATGAAAAGTACACAGGTTTAAAAAAACAGCTGAGTGATCTCTGTGGACTTAAATCAGAACAAATCCTTCTTGCTGAAGTACATGGTTCCAACATAAAGGTGATATTAACTATTCTCTCTGGGAAACCCTTGATTCCTTCAAAAATCACAGTTTTCTCAAGTAATTATTGTGTTAAATGACCAAGGGAGATAATAAAACACAACAGAAAACGGGAAAAAAAATTGTAAAGCTTTTATTCTAGAAGAAAGTAAGAGTTGTCCACCAGAATAAAAGAGTAAAATGATGGTGATATTTTTAAAGAAGAGAAACATGTAAGCCCAGAGCTACCTATATGGAGTGATCTAGCTGTCAGTACAGTCTAAATTTACCCCAAGGACCGCCGCTGCTTTGTTTTACATCTCTTATGTGTTACTACTCTTCCTAGAATTCTTAAAGTATTTTATGTATTTATGAATGTGTGTTTTTAGTACTTATTTATAAATATATATACCTGGCCTTTTAACACACTAAGGGGATTCTACCCAAAGCAATCTATAGATTCAATGCAATCCCTATCAAGCTACCAACGGTATTTTTCACAGAACTAGACCAAAGAATTTCACAATTTGTATGGAAAACACACTAAGGGGGTAAAAACAAAGTGACGCGAATCACTTCTTCCTCCATACCAGCTAGAGAAAGAAGCAATTCAATAAATATGTTGCCCTAAATTGAGTTCCTACCATTGGTATTATTTATATTCATCTTCAGGATTTCTAAACAAACTCCCACCTCCTTAACATTTTTTTCATATGTAATGCAGAGGTGAGATCTCTGGGGATTTGGGGTTTAGATTCTTGAAATGAAGGAAAAACTTAAGTCACTTATACACATCATACTTCCTTCCTATGAAAGGGGATAATGGTTTCATCGGTAAGGTTAGTTTTCATTCAGACATCTTTTAGTTATTTTATAAAATTTATTCAGACATCTTGTTTGCTTTACTGATAAAAGGATCTAAGACATTTGCTTCAAATATATCAGAGATGATTCTCCATTTTATCTGAAACATCTCCCCCTTCTCCTCTTGCTCCTTTTTCTGTAGAATTTCCCTCAGGACAACCAGAAAGTACGGCTCTCAGTGAGTGGATTTTTGTGTGCATTTGAAATTCCCATCCCTGGATCTCCAATTTCAGCTTCTAGTCCAATACAGACAGGTAAGAGAGAACTAGAGCTCTTTCTCATGATTTTAGCTTTGAATAATAGTCTAAGGGTTGTTATTCTTTTTCGGCTTTTGTGTAGGCTAAAAATATTAGAGCAAAAAAAAAAAAATTACAGCAAAAGAATTTTGGAGCCTGTAGGAAACCTTAGTGATCATCTTAAATTCTTCATTTTATTGATGAGGAACCTAAAATTCAGAGAACCTAAGTTGGATAGGTAGCTCTTAGCTAATCTACCACTGGAATTCAGATCTTTTAACTCTCTTATCTAATACTAACATAGCAACAGATGGTATGAGAGAAATGTGCTTTAGAAAACAGAATAGTGAATTTGTCTAAAAAAGAAATTTGTTTCTACTCTGATATTTATATGGTCACTCATATAATTTAATATGGTCATCCAGTGAGTCTTCTTGGCCATTGTCTCTTCTTTTTATTGTTGATAAGTAGATTCATTGCCCAGCTAGCGAAGGCTTCAGAGAGAAGGGGGCTCCCCTCATTGGTGCTCAGTAGATAGTACTGATGGTGGGTTGGTGGATGATTTATTACTGCTTTTTTGCTTGTATCATTTATATCACTGTCCTGTAGAACTCTCTGCAATGATGAAAACTTTCTTTACTCTTTGCCATCCAATAAAGTATCCAATAGTCACACCAACTGTTTAGCACTTGAACTGTGGCTAGTAAAACTAAGAAAATGCATTTGTAATTTAAAAAGCAACCTTTTTAAAAAAAAAAAAAGCAGCCTTTTTCATCAGTTATAACAAATGTTTCACTCTAGTGGGGGTGGGTGCTAATGGGGGAGACTGTGCTTGTGTGGGGGCAGGGAGCAGATGGGAGCTCTCTGCAGGTGTTTTTAAAAATAAAGTGTTTGTAAAATATCTGGCTAGAGACTACATGGAGAAAAGAATTTTTTGAGGATAAAAAGAAAAGCAGAACTATTTTCATGCCACAACATAGGACTGATAAAGATTGTTCTAAAAATTGTATTGACTCTTTCTAGCAGTTACTCTTGTTTAGTCGTTTAGTCAAAAATATTAATAATAAAAGTAAAATCTAAAATGAAAATCTTCCAGTTAATCTAGAATTATTTGACCTATGGTTTCTTCCGGTCCTATGTTAAAAGAGACTGTCAGTGGTCTGGGTCCCAGCAGTGTTTGAGAAAAGAGCAAAGATAAAGGTACCAGAAACTTATGATCCTGTGCTTACCTTTGAATTTGTAGATTTCTCCTCCTCCCCATCTACAAATGGAATGTTCACCCTGACCACCAACGGGGACCTGCCTCGACCAATATTCATTCCCAATGGAATGCCAAACACTGTTGTGCCATGTGGAACTGAGAAAAACTTCACAAATGGAATGGTGAATGGTCATATGCCATCTCTTCCTGACAGTTCCTTTACAGGCTACATCATTGCAGTCCACCGGAAAATGGTTAGTTTAATGTTAGACAAATTACTGCTGGTCTTGCCAGTGCTATTTATGAAACAGCAGTTTCTGCCTTGGCAACATCTTCAGTGTGTGCACTTTCAATGTGTTTTGTATGCTGTGTTAAGTGATTACAGCCAGGATCTAGTATCACATCTGACGGGCCTACATAGGAAATGATATTCCTCACTCGCATTAAACAGCAACAAGACAGCTGGTGCATCGGAATACTGTTGTCTCTAGAAAGTTTGTGACTCCTATATGTTCATGTCAGTGTGTACATCTTCTTTACCATTTAAGTGTGGATGCCTTAGATAAGGTTTTGTTTGTTTTTAGAGGAAGAAACAAGAAGATTCCTAGGCAAGACAAGTTGTTTCCTAGGACTGCTATAGCAAATTGGCACAAACTTGGTGGCTTAAAACAACAGAAATTAATTCTTTCACAGTTCTGAAGACCGGAAGTCTGAAATCAAGGCATCAACATGGTTGTGCCCCCTCCACAGGGTTTAAGAGAGAATCCTTCTTGCCTCTTCCAACTTATAAATACCTGAAAATAAATTTTACAAAAAATATACAAGGTACCTATGTAGAAAACAATAAAATATTATTGCTAGAAATTAAAGAAGACTCAATTTGAAGGGATAGACTATGTCCATGGGATGGCAACCCACTCAAGTAGTCTTGCCTGGAGAATCCCATGGACAGAGGAGCCTGAAGGGCTACAGTCCATAGGGTCACCAAGAGTTGGACACGACTGAAGCGATAGAGCATGCACTCACGGGTTAGAAGGCTCAGTATTTCAGAAATAACGATTCTCCACAAACAGATCTATAGATTCAATGCACAGTCCTAATAAAAATGCAAACTCTGTATGTTATGCTTGTGTGTATATAACTTCATAAGCTGATTCTAATATATGGAAGTGCAAAGCACTAAAATTACCAAAGCAGTCTTGAGGAACAAAGAATGAGGAATTGACCTATCAGATATCATGATTTTACTAAGCAGTCATATTTGAGACATTTTGGTATTGGTATGAGAAAAGGCAGATAGACCAATGAAATAAAATAGCCCCCAAACAGGTTCGCACATGTATGGGCACTTGATTTATAACAAAGACGGCATTACAGAGCAATGAAAGACAACTCACTTGGTAAATGGTGCTGGGATAATTGGGTATCCATATGAAATTTGACATACCTACATCTCACCACATAAAAATCAGTTGCAAAAAAAAATTAGTTGCAGGTAGACTGTAGAGTTAAATATGAAGGCAAAACAAAGGTGAATATATTCATGACCTTGCTTTAGGGGAAAAACTTCTTCAATAGGACACAGAAAGCACTAAATATAAGAGGAAAGATTGTTAAATTGGACATCATTAAAACTGATAACTTCAATTTCGTCAGAAGACATCACTAAAAGAATTAAAGGCAAGCTGTGGAGTAGAAGATATTTGTAACTCATATTACCAACAAGAGCTCTTATACACTGCTGATGAGTGCACATTGATATAGCTACTTGGAAAACTAAATTTTCTAACTGAAGATAAATAATTCCACCATTCTGTTTTGTGTTTTTTAAAATGTCCATTATTTGTAGAAAGGATAAGGCAGTTGAGTCTTAGTCATAGAATATTATGCAGCATTGAAAATGAATGAATTTATACTTATTCCCAACATAAATGAATCTCATAAAAATAATGCAGGAAAGAAGTCAGAAACAAAAAGAAATGAAATAATACTATATTTATAAATAAAACTTTAAAGACAGGGAAGATAAAATTTACTGTTTATTATGCGTAGGGTATGAAACAAAGAAAAGCAAAGCTGTAATTACCATAAAATTCAGAAAAACTGTTACCTTTAGGAGGAAGGAAGAACTTGTGATTGGGAGGAAGCTCAAGGAAGGCTTTGGAGTGCTGACCGAAATGCTTCTTGACCTGATTGGTGATTACACAACTAATTACTTTATGATAATTCTTTGAAATGTACATTTTCCCTCTGAATTAGTAACTCCCAACTTAGAGTGATTTTTCTGACCCTGTAGACAATGCTCTATGGATCATTTTCTAGACGTGGTTGTTTGAATAAACATCCTAGAGAATTAAGGGATATATTTGTGTCTTAGAATTTTAAGTGCAGCTCACCTCTTGTTTAAGCACAGTCCCATCAGCGAAGATCATTGGGGTGATTCGTGCATTTCCCCATGTCTTTAAACAAAACATTATCAGATTAAATATTAAGAACTCTGATGTATTTTTTTTAAATCTTTCTTACAAAACAGCTCCCTTCATCTATCACGTATGTTATATAAAGTGGTTGGTAAGTGCTAAAGCATTATATACAGGTTTTTTTGTAATTATTGGACCAGAAAGTCTGCTCTAAATTTTTACCTTTTAACCAGTTCCCTGTTTCCAATTTACTTCATAATCTAGTAGCTGCTTTTGGGAGTGCCTAAAATCGATTTTACCATCTGTCCCAAGTCAACTCCCTTTCTGATTATGTGAAAGGCAATGCCATCCTTCCATGTTAAAGGCTCAAGGCTAGAGATGTTCTTAGATTTTTTCCCCTTTTCTTCTGAAACTCTATATTTACTATATCATGCCTTTTAATTTCTTCTTTCAAAATACTACTTGAATTTACCATTTTCCTTCATTTTTGTTGCCACCTTCTTCTTTCAGACACTTTGATCTCATGATTGAATTACTTTGAAAATAGTTTTTTTATCTTCTACTCCCTTCTACAAGATAGAAAAAGAAGAGGAATAAGGCAAGGTAACATAGGCAAGAATATCAGAGAATAAAGGGAGAAATAATAGTGTTGTGTTGCCACAACTACTAAAGAGAAGTCAACTTCAAAAAAGGAAGGAAAGAAGTGGCTACATGGGCTAGAGACATCGAAAAGAATGAAAACTGAAAAGTTTGGCCAAGTGACCAAGTAAAGAAATCAGGCAAGAATTTAGCACAGTTAGGTCAAGTGAGATTTTTCAAATTAAAGAAGAAGTTGTTAGGGTAGAACCAAAGAATGATTCCTATACAGTAAAGCTGGGAGCATTATCCTAAGAAGAACCGAGCAGGTATGGGAGGTGTAGGCCACAGGGCCCTGGAAGAAGTTACCTCCAAGAGGAAGAAAATTGTATGAGTTTAAGAAAGAAATAATGCTGAGAAGAGTAGAGGAAAGAGATGGTTGCTTAAGTGATCTCATTTATTTAGTAACATAAGCCATTACTGAGAGTTGGAGTGGAAGAAAGGTTAAGTTTAAGGAGAGAAAAACTAATCAAAGTTCTTTTATTTTAAAAAATAGTTCTTCTGAACTATGTCCACTTTCTATAGGTCTTATAATAATATAACCACCAATACATGAAATGGAGTCTTAAAATCATCTATTTAGCTAATAATCTTAAGTGAATAACAGCAAAATAAAATACTTGGGTATCTGAAATAAGAGTCTTCCACTTAGAAACTGGTGAGTTTATAAGTTGTTGGCTTAGCTTCTCTACTACATAAAGTTCAAATTTAAAGAATTAAATGTCCAAGTGCTCAGCAGATTTTTTTAATAATCCTGTAACTCCCAGCAGCTTTTCTATTATACTAAACTTTTGTTTTAAGTCACCATTTCCAGGCTAATTCTGTGCAGTATCTCCCATGTTAAGAAGTGATAAAAATCTCCTTTAACATACTCAGAGCAAACATTTCAAAAGTTTACCTTTTATTCCATTATATAATTAAAATATGATTTTAAATTTTTTTATATATGATTCAGTATGTGTGAGAAATGTTTATCAGAGAAAACTGTGTAATTTGAAAATATTAAATGCTGAAAACCCAAGTTTTATAGAGAGCAACTCTGAAATTGGCACCCCTTCAATGACTCCATTTTGAATAACCATTCTCTTCACATTTTAATAAAAGATAGTTCTGTAAGTAAAGAGAAGTGTGAGAGTGACTGATTTGAAAATGGTAGTGATGCCTGTTCAGGGCAGTCCTAGAAGAATAAAAGCGAGGAATCAGGCCTCTTCTCAGCTCGCTCTTCTCCTGTTTGTACTTACAGATGAGGACAGAACTGTACTTCCTGTCATCTCAGAAGAATCGCCCCAGCCTTTTTGGAATGCCTCTGATTGTTCCATGTACTGTACACACCCGGAAGAAAGACCTGTATGATGCAGTTTGGATTCAGGTGTCACGATTAGCCAGCCCACTCCCACCTCAGGAAGCTAGTAATCATGCTCAGGATTGGTGAGTCTCTGGGCATCTTCCTAGATCTACAGTTTCCAAATGTAGAAAAAGGAGAATTTATGTTAATTCTGGGTGATTTATAGGACTCACTACAATTCAACCATTTGTTTTGGTTTTCTGAGTAGGAAAGATACTACACCTTCCTTTCATCACCTAGACATTCCAGAGTACTGTAATCCTTGTAATCTCTGATCTCTTACCTAAATCTTTCTGGCAAGCATTGTAAGTAAAGAAATTTTTTAGAAGAGAATTGTTGCCCAGTTCTCTGCCAGAGTGTTACCTGGCTGTTTTATCTCTTTATCTTTCTTTGCATTTCTTACTTACCGTTGACCCTGGTTATCACTGACATGATACTGGACAACATGGGCTATCCATAATCATTCAGTCAACGATTAGACAGAAAGAAGTGAACTGCTGTGACAGGCATAATACTCATTCTTGCTCTTACAATGGTTGCCCTTACAACCATGAGTCCTTATCATAGTTTCATTACCTTTAGCAGTCATGTGCATGTAGCAGCCACTACAAATTGCTGAATGATCCATAAAGTCTATTGCTCTTATGTTATATTCTTTGTGTTACTTCTTATTAGGGCAAGGATGAATAGTTGTTGTTGTTTTTTTTTTTTTACAGTCGGAGAACTCATAAAGCTATCTTGCAGTTAACACATTATTCTAAATATGTTATATAGCTTATAGCTTTAGATAGTTAAGGCAAGGAAAAAGGGATGTCTATCCTGTACTACATCCGGGATTCTGATTAAAGAAGCTTCTAAATATATAGTCAGTCAACTCCTCTAAAACCATTGTGACCTTTCACTCTCCTGTGTTGTCTATGTTCTTGTCCTAGAAGGAGTCTGGTTTAATGTGAATTAAATCTTTTGATAGAATTAGGGCTGAAAGATAACTTGCATTCGATCTTATGATTAGCTTATTTTATGAAATTTCCATGGACCACATGGACTCTGTCAGAGACATCTGGCGGTCTGCTGTGTTTCCCTCTACGAGCAGGGAGCCCTGAGTACGCTGTGCAGGGCTGAGGTTAATGGGTTAGGATAGCCAGCATGGAGCTGTCAGTGTGAGCACACTGCTCTGGCAGATGCCCCTTTTAGGGGTGCTTCAGAGGAGATGAAAGAGACTCCAGATAAGAGACGTTTCTTGCACTCTGTGGTTTGTGTTCTGTTTCAGTGATGACAGCATGGGCTATCAGTACCCGTTCACTCTGCGAGTGGTGCAGAAAGACGGGAACTCCTGTGCCTGGTGCCCCTGGTACAGGTAAGGTCACCTTCCGCAAAAGAAAAACGTTAGCAGAATTGCAGCTTCGGATATTATACCTTTTTCGTAAGCTTTCCAGTTTTTAGACGTAATAAGTAGTAATGGGAAGCTTGAAATAAACTTAGGAGTTCTTCGTTCATCTCTTCTCTATGAGGTCTATAGCTAAGTTTTGCTCTTGAGACTTAGCTGGTTTTGTTAACTCTACAATCCTCATCAGATTCATAGTTTATGGTCAACATTTATCATTCTATACATTCTGCTCCTTAGTTATAAATCAGTTTAGTAATTCTGAGTTCAGTAAAACATGTTCTATTTACTAGACCTTACTGGAAAACTATTTTTGGTTTTAAGAAAAGTTATAGAGATTGATTAGTCATTAGTGTTCCAGCCTGGAAAATACCTGAGTACTGAAGTCAGCTTGCAGAGAACTGTAATGGCCTTAGCAAACTCAAGTTGTAAAGGCAGTGAAGCCGCGGCCTTTGTCATGGTTCCTACCCCTCATAAATGTTTATATGTGTTTAATGTGCCACTTGACAAACACAGAAATAGGCATTGTTATGCCCCATAAGTTGTCCTAACTTCAAGCATTAAGTAACTAAATTTAGACTCTCATGAGAGGTAAATTATCTCAAATATCTACTTCCCATGTCATTTATTTGCCATGAAGTTTCACATATTCCTGTGGATTAACAATTGGTTATCAAATGCCTTGAAAAACTAAAGATTTGAGAAGTGTTAAGTGTGATTCACTGAATTAATAATAATTACTAACACATATTCATGCATTTATCAGTCTGAAGTTAGAAGCCCATGACAAATTGTGATGCCCAAGAAGGAAAGTAGAGAAGTAGAAAAAGAATTTTTTACTTTTTGGCCATGACTTGCAGGATCTTAGTTCCTCAGCCAGAGATGGAACCTCTGGGACATGGTAGTATAAGCACCAAGTCCTAATCACTGGACCACCAGGGAATTCCCAGGGAGAATAATTTTGATAAAGAAAATTTGGACTCCTTCATAATTATTCTTTCCTCAGTAGATTGTTTTTTCCCCCTTTAGATTTTGCAGAGGCTGTAAAATTGATTGTGGGGAAGACAGGGCTTTCATTGGAAATGCCTGTATTGCTGTGGATTGGGACCCCACAGCCCTTCACCTCCGCTATCAAACATCACAGGAAAGGGTAAGTACTCCAAGTCGCCATAAGATGGCAGTTTCTATATGTAAATAAAAATATATACATTTTTTATATGTAAAATATATGTATAATTTTTCCCAGCTTAACTGTATCATGCCGTTTCTATTTTCAGACAGTTTGAATAATAACCAGGCAAATATTCATTGATATTCTCTGTGGCACTTAGATATATTAGCATGATTATGTGGTTGTTTCAGTTTTCCCATTTGTAGAGATAATTGTGGGGCTTCACACATGGCACTAGTGGTAAAGAATCCGCCTGCCCGTGCAGGAGACACAAGAGACTCTGGTCCGATTCTGGGGTCAGGAACATCCCCTGGAGTGGGAAATGGCAACCCACTCCTGTATTCTTACCTGGAAAAATTCCATGGACAGAGGAGCCTCATGGGCTACAGTTTATGGGGTCAAAAAGAGTTGGACACGACTGAGCACCAACACACACACACACACAAAATACGAGTTAATTGTATTGTTGTTGTTGTTCAGTCACTCAATCATGTCCAACTCTTTGCGACCCCATGGACTGCAGCATGCCAGGCTTCCCTGTCCTTCACAATCTTCCCAAGCTTGCTCAAACTCATGTCCGTTGAGTCGGTGAGGCCATCCAACCATCTCATCTTCTGTCCTCCCCTTCTCCTGCCTTCAGTTTTTCCCAGCATCAGGGTGTTTTCTAATGAGTCAGCTCTTCACCTCAGGTGGCCAAAGTACTGGAGCTTCAGCTTCAGCATCAGCCCTTCCAATGAATATTCAGAACTGATTTCCTTTAGGATGGACTGGTTGGATCTCCTTGCAGTCCAAGAGACTCTCAAGAGTCTTCTCCAACACCACAGTTCAAAAGCATCAACTCTTCGGCGCTCAGCCTTCTTTATGGTCCAACTCTCACATCCGTACATGAGCACTGGAAAAACCATAGCTTTGACTAGATGGACCTTTGTTGGCAAAGTAGGGTCTCTGCTTTTATATGCTGTCTATGTTTGTCATAGCTTTTCTTCCAAGTAGCAAGCGTCTTTTAATTTCATGGCTGCAGTCACTATCTGCAGTGATTTTGGAGCCCAAGAAAATAAAGAAAATGTTAATAGTAAGTAAATCTTGAAACCAAACTTTGGGCATAAGTAAGAAGATATATTCTTTGGCCATGGCATGTCAAGCTTGCCAATCTCTCTGCCTGTTAATTAATTATTATTGAAGTTGCAGCATTTGGTAACCACTATTACTTAGCTCAAATGCATTCCAGGGCTATAGCTGCTACCTTTAATAGACATAGTGGTCAGAAAAATTAGAGAAAGGATTGAATGTTTCAAAATGAGGCACCTAAGAGTACATCTCCATGCCGTTTTTCACACTTAGCATTCCTCTACTGCCACTCTCAGGCCAGAGCAGTTCTTCAATTTTGAAAATAAAACTTCCAAGAGAATACTAACTCCACTAACTCCACATCCAAAAATGTTTGAAGGAAAGATTGACTAGATGGCTTGTGTGTAGAGATAGGAAGAATCTGATAGGGAAGTAAAAGCAACAGAATCAAAGGCGATGTTTTAGTCACATGAAGAATTGTAGTGGATTTTGCATTTATATGACTCTTGATGGAAATTTCCTTCACGGTTTCTTAATACATTCCCTTTAGATAAGGTAGTAATGAAAATTGAATTTTCTTTTCTTTTCTTTTTTTTTTTTTTTTTTGAAGTATCGTTGACTTAGAGTGTTGTGTTCCTGGTGTACAGCAAAGTGATTCAGTTATACATTTATACATTCTTTCCCATTATGGTTTATAATCAGGGTACTGACTACAGTGCCCTGTGCTATGCAGTAGGACCTTGTCATTTATCCATTCTATATATAATAGTTGGCGTCTGCTAATCTCAAACCTCCATTCAACCTTTCCCCACCCCTTGGCAACTACAGTCTGTTCTCTATGGACTTTTCTGTCTTTCTGTGCTGTTGAGGAGTGGGGGAACTCCCAATTCCAGACCAGATTCCCTGTTTGGAACCCTAACTATGGCCCCACACATCCTCAGGCTCTCACTAACCAAGAATGAGTATTCTTTATGGATACTTGCCAAATGAAAGATCACTGGGCTAAAGGAAGCTGCAGAGAAGTTGACGTTTTGGCAGATGTTGCTCATTGGAGCAAGGTTAATTCAGTAACCTTCACCACACTTTCTTTGAAGAGGGAAAATTTTAGCAACTGAAAGATTCTTAAATCTTTGTTAGCACAGAATCTGACAGGACATTACTGTGACAAGATACTCCTGTCAAAGATGAAAAACTATTTAGCTGTAAATCTCCTTCCCTTTTTAAGAAGCCCAGTGTGCAATCTGGAAAACTCTAGAGAACATCCTACTTACAGGAACAAGGACCTGTGTGACCTGTTAAATCTCACCCCACTTCCATTTTCAGTGATGCTTTTAGGGTACCATGGAAACCAAGTTGCTGTTGAGATATCCTTCCTTTCTGGGGAATGGGGCTACATGACTAATATCTTCCTACATGTGACTTTTGCATGTGCTTGGAGAGTCACGTAGACAAAAGAGATATCTTGGTTCAAAATTGAGATTATTCCTGTGGCCCCATAAAATATATGTTTTATGTTTTTTATTCTAGTAATTTCCCTTTTAAGAGTTTATCCTAGGGAAATACTCTGATTTGCTGACAAATTTCATCATAGCATTTGTTAGAGTAGTAAAAAAAAACTAGAAGCAACTTGTATTTGTCTCACATTAGAGGAGTGGTTAGATAAAGCATGATATAGTGATTGGATAAAATACTATGCAGTCACTGAAAATGATGATTACCAGAAGTTTTTACACCAACATATATGGGAAGATGCTAATAATATCATGTGAAGTTTTTTATAAAGTAAGATAGAAAATTGCATATCCTGAAAAATACCATATAAAAAGGGCTGAAGAAATTCTGCCAATATTTTGACAGTTTGCCTTTATAAGTTTTCCTGCCTTTTAACATTTTTCGCTGCTTTCCAAAATTTCTCCATGATTGTTTTATTTGATAAGGAGGGGAAAAAATAGGCAATTGCTCTTATTCTTTTAATTTTTTCCCTGTTTGAACCTCATATTCATTAATAGAAAATTAAACTAGATAACTTCTTAGATCTTCCTCTTTTTCTATTAGTCTTATAATGTATGAATACTGTTACTTCATTACTTTATGTTTTGGACTAAGGATGAGCTTTTAGGCAACTTAGAGAAAAATAAAGGAAGAGGGTGCCAATAAGTAATTTAGACTATTTGAATAATTATAGAGAATCTGGGGCTAGATCCCAAGGGGAAATTTTATTAATAAATAAAAATTACTGTTATCTGCAGATATGTTTTTTCATCCATTTTCTCGTTCCTTCCTGTCTCTATCCAGCTGTCTAGCCTGTGTGTTGTATAGAAAATATAGTCAGTAAAAGTCAACATTCTTTACCTGCTTACTGTAGTTTGTGGTTGGCCATAAAGCATCCCTGGTAGAGATAATGTAGATAATGTTTAACTGGCTGTGAGAAAAGAGACAATACTATATTTGACATACCTCTTTTTCTTTTTTCCCCTAAACTTTAAACTTTTTATTTTGTATGGAGATATAGTCAATTAAGAGTGTTGTGGTAGTCTCTGGTGAACAGCGAAGGGACTCAGTCTTACATATACATGTATCCATTCTCCCCCAAACCTTCTTCTCATCCAGGCTGGCATGTGACATTGAGCTGAGTTCCCTGTGCTATACAATAGGTCCTTGTTGGTTATCCATTTTAAATATAGCAGTGTGTACATGACCTTCCCAACATACCTCTTTTTCTACTCTGATTCTAACCACCGTGATACAGCATGTTTCTTTTTGAAGCATGTCAGTTTTCCCTGGGGAAAGTGTCAGAAAAGAAGTCAGTGACTCAAGGTCAATCCAGATTTCCCTTTCTGAAAGAGTTTTCCTCAAAGTTCCCCCTTTTCAAATAAATTCTTTAGAAATGATTGGTGATGCAATGCTAAACTCTTCATTGCATGATCAACCCCAACCTTGATAGTTTATACAAACATTTGACAGCCTCTGACTCAGCCATCTTCTCATGCAGGGAAAAAGTCACACCTGAACGCTGTTCTAAACTGAGAGCTCAGGAAGGAAAACTGGAGGGAAATTGCCTTGGGCAACGAGAACCAACTCACCCCGGGAAGGGAGGAGTAACAAGTAGGGTGAAGGGACCTGAGCATGACCTTTGCCAAAAAGAGACATTCATTGTTGTGCTTGTCTGGGCTCCACCCTGGGATGTGATCCCTGTGTGTGGTCTCACGGTCATTCACAGTCATGCAATGTGTGCCTCACCCGCTGTGGTTCCTGATTGCTTTCTAAGTGGCAGCCAGGAATGGCAGAGGGAAAAGTTCTTTCTGTTGCATCCTAGGCCCCTCAGTGTCTCCTTCCTCCTGATTCCCACGCCATCTTCTGTATACATCCTTAAATACCTACTTCCACTTCGCTCCTTCCTCATGTTGACCTCCTTCTTGCTTCAGAGCCTAGCATGCTGGTTAATAGGGACCACAGAGGTCTGGGCAGGTATTAGCGTCTTAGCAAAATCAGGCTTTTTTGAGTCTGCTATTCCTTTTGTTACCATGTCAAATAAAAAGGCACCAAGAGGCAGGAGACAGGTAATGATACACATGGTATTTTTTTATATTCATAATTTTGTTTATTTATTTATTTTGACTGTGCTGTGTCTTCATTGCTGTTCAGGCTTTTCTCTAGTTGCAGTGCTCAGGCTTATGGCCGAGGCTTCTCTTGTTGCAGAGCACAGCCTTTAGGGCGTGCGAGCTTCAGTAGTCACGGCTCCCAGGCTTTTGAGCACAGGCTCAATAGTTGTGACCCATGGACTTAGTTGCTCCTCAGCATACACATGGTGTTTTGATAACTCTGTGTTGCGACTTGGCATCGACATACAAATGAGTTGTGGCTTTGGGTTTTAATGCCCTGGTGATTGTCCTCTCAAGGTGAGTTTGTCTGTACCCTTTCTTATTTAATCCAGATCTGGCCTCTGTTCTAGTGATATTATTTCTCCTAGCCTCTGTAGAGCCTGCAGCATACTAATCATGTCCCCTGTCCCTGTTAAAAAAATAAATGTCCTAACCTCAACACCCCTGACTTGAAAGCCAGCCCGCATATAAGCTGTTTTCGGATTTCAAAATTGTAAACAGGCAATTCCTTGTTTGTTTTATTTTTGTCATTTAGTAGCATGCAGAAATTTCCCCCAAAAAGCTATGGTCATTTAAGTAGAAATTTGATCAAAGATGTTATTGATGTGATATCTGGGAATAAATGTGCAAATGCTCTATTTGTTCAGACTCTGGTTTGGGTTGTATTTTAAAGTAAAGTAAATGAGGCTGAGTCACCACCAGGATGTTGCATAGCAGGTGACCATTCTAAACTCCCTCCTACCCCTTCTCCCGTTCCTCTTGTTTCCTCCACCTGCAGGTTGTAGATGAGCACGAGAGTGTGGAACAGAGTCGCCGAGCACAAGCTGAGCCCATCAACCTGGACAGCTGTCTCCGAGCTTTCACCAGCGAGGAGGAGCTGGGGGAGAACGAGATGTACTACTGCTCCAAGTGTAAGACCCACTGCTTGGCAACCAAGAAGCTAGATCTCTGGAGGCTTCCCCCCATCCTGGTAAGTTACAACCCCACCTCTGAGAGAGTAGCAGTCTAGCTTGAAGGAAAGTTGTGAATAAATAAGAATTTTTGAGAATAATCTTTCTTGCCACAGTGTTTAAAATGCTTTTGCTGGGAATTCCCTGGCAGTCCCATGTTTTGGACTCGGCAGTTTCATTGGCAGTTCAGTCCCTGGTCAGGGAACTAAGATCCCACAAGCCACGCAGTTCACCCAAATATTTACATACATAAAACACTTTTGCTGGTGTACGCAGACCTGAATTGTCCTACAGATGTTTACTAGTTTTGTATCCTAAAAAGGGTACAGCCTCCAAGGGAAGAGAAGTCATATGGACCAGTAACTGCAGTTGAGTGAGACATGCGAGAAGTGCCCCAAGTGGTACAGCCTGGTGAAGTTGAACTTCAGGAGAATGTGAAAGCACTTCTAGCTCTAGGGAGAGAGGAAGCTTGAGGCTCGCGCTTTACAGACTGCAGAAGAGCAGCGGAGCCTGAGCCCCCAATCCCGCTGTGCTTGGACACTGCTGAATTAAATGTGTGTGCACCAGGTACACGGGGGCTAATATGTTCTTTCCGATGTGATGTACTTCTGCCTTCTCCATTCATGGATTAGGAGACTCTCCTGTTGATTGTCAAGAGTTGGAAGTGTCAGTTCTTCCTATTCATTTAAGAAAGTTTTTTCCCATAAGGGAGGAAATCATATTGATAACCAGACCTTGTGTCTATTTTTTTATTCATATCTTCTTCCTACCACTCTGTGAGACTGAATGTAGACAAGAACAACTCCCCAGGGAAGGAAGCACAAGAAATTACTAACAGGGATTGGCTAGCTCCAGGGATAGCTTCCCTGGTAGCTCAGCTGGTAAAGAATCCACCTGAAAATGCAGGAGACCCCAGTTCAATTCCTGGGTCAGGAAGATCCCCTGAAGAAGGGATAGGCTACCCACTTCAATATTCATGGACTTCCCTGGTGGCTCAGCTGGTAAAGAATCCGCCCTCAATTCTGGAGACCTGGGTTTGATCCCTGGGTTGGGAAGATCCCCTGGAGGAGGGCATGGCAACCCACTCCAGTATTCTTGCCTGGAGAATCCCCATGGACAGAGAGGAGCCTGTCGGCTACCGCCCATGGGGTTGCAGAGAATTGGACACGACTGAGCGACTGTCCCACACAGGGGTGGGATGCTGAGCAGAGGGGAAGGCTTGGGAACAGGTAGGTGGGGAGGGGTAAGGTTGCAGTGAGGTGTGTAGTTAACATGGAGTTATCTTCATAGATTTAAAACATCTAGTTTGATGAATTTTGACAATTATTTATACTCATATGACCATGACATAAAACATATCACATATCATGAAGTATCAGTATTTATAAAACTGTGTTTTTCAGACAGGAGACTCAGGTTCAATCCCTGGGTTGGGAACATCCTGAAGAAGGAAATGGAAACCCACTCCAGTATTCTGCCTGGGAAATCCCACAGACAGAGGAATCACTCTGGCAGGCTACAGTCAGTCCATGGAATCACAAAGAGTCAGACATGACTTAGCAACTGAACACAAAGAATAATGAAGAGTAGATGTTGTGTTGATAGCTTGATGGGCTTTTGTTACATCCACACACCAGCATGGCTCTTAGAGAGGGATTCTCTTTATGTAAATAGTAAATAGTTAAGCATTTGGGGTAGAGGTAGCCACCCAAATATCTGTGCCCACAATCAGTTCAGTTCAGTCACTCAATTGCGTCCAACTCTTTGTGACCCCATGGACTGCAGCATGCCAGGCTTCACTGTCCATCACCAACTCCTGGAGCTTACTCAAACTCATTTCCATTGAGTCGGTGATGCCATCCACCCATATCATCCTCTGTCATCCCCTTCTCCTGCCTTCAATCTTTCCCAGCATCAGGGTCTTTTCCAATGAGTCAGCTCCTCGCATCAGGTGGCCAGAATATTGGAGTTTCAGCTTCAGCATCAGTCCTTCCAGTGAATATTCAGAACTGATTTCCTTTAGGATTGACTGGTTGGATCTCTTTGCAGTCCAAGGGACTCTCAAGAGTATGCTCATGATAGGGAGCATAATAACACTGTGTTTAAGCCTGAAGGAATTCATTGCTTTTGGAAAAAAAGAGAGAAGTCAGAAAGGAGAAGGGAGATTCTTATGCTCTTCAGGACAGTGAAACCCCCTGATCGCAGCCAACAGAAATGTTAAGAAAGGAGAGGCCTCCTGTTGAAGGCTGAGTAACTTTCATCTGTTAAAAACGCCCCCGCTTTTCTTCAGATGATTCAGTCTATAGTATTCTAGCCTCGTGTGTTTGTGAATGGATGATATTAGAGAGAGGTAAAGGTCAGTGTGAGTCACAAGCCCAGAGGACATGGAAGAAGAGGCTCCTATGATGTTGAAGACATTTGGGAGAGAGTTTGGATGTATACTGATTATGATATTAGGGGGATTACTATTCTAGCCACATAGCTAAAGCGCAGTGGCCTCTTAACTAGGTTACATAAGAAAATATATTATTTTGGGGGGAAAAGACATATTTTTGGAACATTTACATATGTTTTAGATTCGTGTGTGTGTGTGTCTATTCTGTATCTTCAGAACATGTTAATGCAACTGTTTTCTGTTCTCCAGATTATTCATCTCAAACGATTTCAGTTTGTAAATGGTCGATGGATAAAATCACAGAAAATTGTTAAATTTCCTCGTGAAAGTTTTGACCCTAGTGCTTTTCTGGTGCCGAGGGACCCAGCTCTCTGTCAGCGTAAACCACTCACCCCCCAGGGGGATGACCTCTCTGAGCCCAGGATCCCCGCAGGAGAGGTGAAGAAAGCAGATGCTCAGAGCTCCGCTGGGGAAGACGCCGTGCTCCTGAGTAAGAGCCCGTCCTCACTGAGTGCCAACATCGTCAGTAGTCCTAAAGGTGAGGAGCCCGAGCCTCACTCGGGGTGGGGGGGGGGCCCTTCCTGGGACCCCTCTAGGCTGCACATTTCCCTCCATCTTCCACTCTAGAGCAACAGCTTGGTTGTACCAGGATCCTTCTGGACTCAGACCTGTCTACATTTGAGCTGTGTGACTTTTAGCAAGAGATACAGCCTCACTAAATCTCTCTTCTCATTCATAAAAAGAAGAAAATACTAAGTTCACAGAGTGAGAAATTGATACATCAAGAGTTAAGCACTGTAGAGACTTCCCTGGTGGTCTAGGGGTGAAGAGTCCACTTTGCAGTGCAAGGGTCCAGGCTTCAGTGCCTGGCGGGGGGGGGCGACTAAGCTCCCACCTGCTGCAGAACAACTAAGCCCAAGCACCTCCTCTGCTGAGCCTGGGCACTGCAAGGAAGGTCCCTCGTGCCGTAACCAGGACCCAGTGCAGCCAAATCAATAAATATTATTAATAAAATGGAGAGTAAAGCACTTTATATAGCGCCTGGCATTTGGTGATTATGAATGATAGTTGTCATCCTTATTTCATTATATCAGGGGTTCTCAAAATAAAATTTGGGGAAACCCCTAGAGGGTGCCTGAGACCTTTTCTGAAGATCAAAACTGTTTCCATAAAAATACTGAGTATTTGGGAATGCCCTGGCAGTCTGGTAGTTAGGACTCTGCGCTTTCACTGCTGTAGCCCCAGTTTCAGTCCCTGGTAAGGAAACTAAAGATGCCACAAGTCACATGGTGCAGCCAAAAAAAAAAAAGACCAAAAGCTAAGTATCTGCCTTTTCACTCTCATTCTCTCACGGGTTGACTTAGAGTCAACATATACGTGATATTGTCAATGAAATATATGTGTCTTGTGTTTCTCAAACTCCTCAATTTTAACTTCTAATATGGTAAATATATAACATGGTAAATATTGATAAATGGAACTCAAAAAAACAAAAGTTCTCTGGAGGAGGAAATGGCAACCCACTCCAGTATTCTTGCCTGGAAAATCCCATGGACAGAGGAGCCTGGTGGGCTACAATCCATGGGGTTGCAAGGGATCGGATATAATTGAGCATGCACACACATAGTAAGGAAACATTTTTGTTTATAAAAGTTCTTTTTTCCTTCAATTGATGGTTCTTTAGCTTATGGGCTAAAGATATTTCTAAAAAGCTAGTATACTTTTTTCTCATGCTTGGAATGGAAGCACTCATAATTCACAATGTAGTTTTGAAAGTTTCCATGTTGAAAAATTTAGGACAATGCAACTTTTCATTTAGTTTAATAAACAAAAAGGGAAAAAATAAACTTTGATTTAAAATCAGAAGAAAAAAAAAAAGTTCTCAAGATCCTCAACCATTTTTAAGGGTATACAAGGAAGTCAGGAGCTGTTTGAGATCTGCTCCTTTGCAGGATTGTTGTGAGAGGTAGAGATAATAAAGTTTCTGATGTCATGCCTTGTAGGAGTAAGTGCTTGATAATTTGTGGTCATATCTTTTAATCTAAAGAAGAATATATATATTTGTCAAACCCCTTCCTCTAATATTATTTTAAACTGAATCTGCCCTAAATAATCTTTCTGCTCTTTTTCTAAGTCCATACTTACTGTACTTCACATTTTCAGGACATTGCTGCCTTGAGAGGGTTGGCATTGAGGAAAACAAGAATGTAACTTATTGGCCACATAATAGGAGTAAAGCCTAGCCAGTCAGGATGCCCCTGTCTTTACCTTTTTGTGTACACTTGTGCAGTTGACTGCAGAGTTAGCTTTTTGTAGCTGGTTTAACTTGTGACATTTGGATTTATCTTTTCTTCCCTTTCACAGGTTCACCATCTACATCAAGAAAAAGTGGAACCAGCTGTCCCTCCAGCAAAAACAGCAGCCCTAACAGCAGCCCTCGGACTTTAGGGAGGAGCAAAGGGAGGCTCCGCCTGCCCCAAATCGGCAGCAAAAACAAATTGTCAAGTAGTAAGGAGAACTTGGACGCCAGCAAAGAGAACGGGGCTGGGCACGTTTGTGAGCTGTCTGATGCCTTGAGCCGAGGGCACGTGCTGGGGGGCAGCCAGCCTGAGCTGGGCACCCCGCAGGACCACGAAGTAGCTTTGGCCAATGGATTCCTTTCTGAGCCTGAGGCGTGTGGCAATGGCTGCAGCAATGGCCAGCTTGAAAACCACAGTGAGGAAGACAGCACTGACGACCAAAGAGAAGATACTCATGTTAAGCCTATTTATAACCTATATGCAATTTCGGTAAGTGGTTTCTTGTATGATTTTTATTTTTTTTGGTATCAAAAACTCATTTTATTATAATCTTTTTTTTTTTCTGGAAATATAAAGTATAATGAGCAAAGGACATTTCTGTCAAACAGAGACTTCAAAAGAACGATATAGTTTGGTGCTTTTGCTCTACTCACTTATCTTTTTTTTTTCCCCATTTATTTTATTTGTTGGAGGTTAATTGCTTTACATCTTGTATGATTTTTAGAATGATCTACCTTTTCAGTGGTTGGTTTGTTCATCTTCGTTCATTCATCATTTTTTCAGAGCCTGCTCATTTGCTAGGCATTGAGCTTGGTGATAGACTAAGTAAGCAGTAAATATCTTGGCCTTTTGGGTGGAATCCAAGATGCTCACAGTTTAATAAAGGGAACAGTCATGTAATCTTCTAGGTGGAGTGACAGGCTTAAGCTGTTCACAAGTGTGTATTTCTGAGGGAGTTTTGCTTTCCAAAAATAATTACAACAATAGAATGGTAAGATTCAAAGTTTTAAAATTTTTAGTTTTCCTTCTTGGTTTGTTTTTGGAAGAAGGAAAACACTTTTCCTTGGATTGGATCCTGGTACTTGGCCTGGCCTGAGTATTGTCAACTACTAACACCCCTCCACTTTCTCCTCTCTTACAGTGCCATTCAGGAATTCTGGGCGGGGGCCATTACGTCACTTATGCCAAAAACCCAAATAGCAAGTGGTACTGTTACAATGACAGCAGCTGTAAGGTAAATGTCCCTGATCTTTTAATAAAAGAAACAGAAATGTCAACAGATCTAGAGGACATTTGTTGAAATAATGGATTTTCTCCAGAATTATTATTGTTTAGTCACTAATTCATGTCCTCCTCTT
This sequence comes from Cervus canadensis, assembly GCF_019320065.1. Lineage (NCBI taxonomy): Eukaryota > Metazoa > Chordata > Mammalia > Artiodactyla > Cervidae > Cervus > Cervus canadensis. Next base: position 47,428,034 of record NC_057386.1, on the reverse strand, counting down.
TGCAACACCATAGACTGTAGCACACTAGGCTTCTCTGTCCATGGGATTCTCCAGGCAAGAATGCTGGAGTGGGTTGCTATTTTCTTCTCCAAGGGATCTTCCTGAACCAGGGATCAAACCTGGGTCTCCTGCATTGGCAGGCAGATTCTTTACCACTGAGCTACCAGGGAAGCCCTTTCTCCTGAATAGGAAGTAGTTGTTTCTGTTAGAATCCATATATAGATGCCTTCAATATAAAGGAATAAAAGTGACAGGCAGGAAATTCCCTGGCAGTCCAGTGGCTGAGACTTGTCACTTTCACTGACGAGGGCCAGGGTTCCATCCCTGGTCAGGGAACTAAGATTCCACAAGCCACACAGTATGCCCCTTCACCCCAAAAAAGTGATATGCAGAGCAGAAAAGGAAAACAGTGAAAAAATAGAAGGTATTGATTAACAAGAAAAAGTTCCTATCTTTTGAGCTATTAGAATTTGATGTGTTTGTTTTCTGTCATTCTTTTGACTTGTCTATGGCCTGTATATTTTCCCAAAAACAAACATTGAAAATAATGCGTCTTATTTTAGGGGCAGATATGAGGTAGCCAAAATATTAAGCTGATTGGAAGCAGTCAGTTTTAGTCATGAAAGAGGGTTGGTCCTCCCTTCCCTGGTGAGGATTTAGAGTCAGCATGTGTGCTGTGTGCTTAGTTGCTCAGTTATGTCTGACTGTTTGCTACCCTATGAACTGGGGCCCACCAGGCTCTTCTGTCCATGGGGATTCTCCAGGCAAGAATACTGGAGTGAGTTGCATTCCCTCCTCCAGGGGATCTCCCCCACCAGGGATTTAACTCAGATTTCCTGCATTGAAGACAGATTATGTCTGAGCCACCAGGGAAGCCCGGCTTTTTTGTTAAAGACTTTTCTTGCTCCTCCAGGAACTTCACCCTGATGAAATTGACACCGATTCTGCCTACATTCTTTTCTATGAGCAGCAGGGGATAGACTATGCACAATTTCTGCCAAAGATCGATGGCAAAAAGATGGCAGACACAAGCAGCATGGACGAAGACTTCGAGTCTGATTACAAAAAGTACTGTGTGTTACAGTGAAGCTAACACTCTGGCTGCTAGGTAGATTGGTGATGAGGGAGATTTGGCAAAAGCGTCGCTGAAAGGCAAGCTCAATGTGTACTTATTTTATCCTGTGACCCTGAAGCACAAAATAAAAAAAAAAAACCTAATTAAAATAGCAGTTAACATGCCAGTAGTAATAATTTTGTTTGGAAGTGTCTCACATAAGCTCCCTGGTAGAGAGCTTTCAGGCAGAGCCCACCATTAGCCTGTAAACAAAAGGGTTTGGCACCAGCCACCTGGGACCAAATAAGAACTAAATTGTGCTTGTCCAGATACGAACAACCCTGTAGTGAATATAGTTTACCAATAATCATAACAGAATACTACGAATCTCCTTGGAGTCAAAGTAAAACAAAACATTGTAGTGTTGTCTGGGGACGACATGATATGCTACCTCCTTTTTCCTGAAGTTTTATTCCATTGTAGCGACTGACACGATGGAGAAAGCAAGATCATGAAGGCGTGCAAAGGATTCTTACAGCATGGACACAGATTTTTCAATTTACTTTTTAAACCATTTCCCACTCTTTCTATGTCTTCATCGCTTTTTCTTTTTGTTGTTGTGTTTGTGTCTGAGCCACAACCAGTCATTGTAGTAGAGACATATGTAAGTGGTCAGTCTGAAAGGGAGGCTCTCTTAAGAGCTGCGTGCCTTCTCCCCAGGGCCTTGGTTGGGAGACCCTGTAGGGGAAAAAAAAAAAGCATCGTGGGAGATCCAGCTAAAATAAAATAGCCCTCCAGATAGAGGCGGCTTGCTTTGAGGGTACATAAAGTGCCCTCAAAAACGTACCCCCCCAACTGCTGAGGAGGGGGGAGGGAATGGCGGCCGACATTGACACCGTCCTTCCATGCACTGTTGCACAGTGTCTGAGAGGGAACAGGGCCACAAAGCTAGATGGTGTTTTGCAGTTAGTGGTTGTTTGTTCTTTGTTTCTTTGTTTTGCACTTTAAAAAAAGAATACGTGCAAATGAACTTTTCAAAAATTGTTCATATTTGATGGCTGTAAGGGCTATACATTAACTTGATGGGGGTATTTCCCCTATTATATTAAATTTAAAAACAAAACACATCCCAAACGTTGATAATGTAGAAGTATTTTTAATGCAGTTGGGAGATTTAGGAAGTAAACTTTTTGTTTGCATCTCCATTTGCTTTTTTTTTTAATAGTACTGGTCATCAAAAGGTATTTCTTTGCTCACTTCATTTTATCCTCCAATAATTCAAGACTGGAACAAAAATATAAATGTTATTTATTTCAGGCAGCATTTTTTTTTCTGTGTTGTTTCTAAATATATATTCAAGGTAAATATTTCACTTTTTTTATTCATCTAGACCCTGGAAGTTGATTCTCATTAACTGTCAGATGCCATTACCCTTCCTTCCTCATAGATAGTAGGTACCAATGTAATCAAGCGTTTGTGTTTTGATACCTAAGGTCGATTACTAACCAGTTCTCAGAGCATTTACAAAGGCTGAGTTGAAAGCCTATTCAGAATAAGACTATAATTGCAAGTAGGAAGGAGTGGCCTAAATGCTATAATATAATGAAGTCAGACAAAATGCAGACTTTAGAATTTCATGATTCTCGGTGTATAAAATCTGTCCATTCCTAACTGGACAAGTCCCATGAAAAAGTGGAAGATTTTAAATAATTTCCTTACAGATGTTTTATTTAAGCAGGTAGCACAATCTACTAATGTTGTTTGATCTGTGTTTGTTACATTGGTTGTAATTAATTTTTTTAATTCATGACTAGCAGAAAATTTATTAAATTAACTAACTACATTCACCTTGTAAATTACTGTATAAAACTTGTTGACAATGCACTGACTTTAGAAAGATGTTAATGTACATAAATAGAGTGTAAATAAAATAGTGTTGATGTACTGAAATATGAACTGTATAAAAAAGTATTGGTAATTGTATATGGAGTGTACCTGTTTCTCTGTAACTATTATCCAAACAAATTAAATACTGTGGATGCATCTATGTGCTCTTTTTCCTCTATACAAGTAAACACAAAAACGTCAAATTCTTTAGCCTTCTTCTCTGTGACCCTGTTTTAATACTCCTATTTGAATACCTATCTGACTTACAGAGTTGGATGTTCCATCTCTGAGAGAATGGAAGGTGTGTTCAATGTAGAACAAGGTACTTGCAGCAACCAGATAAATTTGCTTCACATCCCTGTTAGGAAATTGTTTGGAAGGCATTGAGAGGGTTCAGGAGAAGAATAGCTTGTTCATTTGAAACTGAGAATTAAAGGAGTTTTTGCAACAGTTTTCATGCAGATTAAGCAATAAGGTGAAGAAGAGGTGCACTTCTTACACGATGCCTGGAGATGATCCTTGGTTTCTAGGGGACGCTGAGAAACCAGGGATATATCCCAGGTTCTGAGAGGTCTCCAGGGAGCCCATTGACAGTGTTAAGAAGAGTTGAAGATTTAGAGTTATGGGACCTTCACATTCAGTCCTGTTTATTTACCTTTAAAGTCAGAATGCCTGCCTCTTGGGCTCATTTTTAGGAATGAGGTATACAAATGCCTGACATGGTTTCTTGGTAAGTGCTCAGTGAATGTGAAATCCTACCCCCATGAGATTCAGTCCTATTTGACAAGGAGATTTATGTATTCGCTTATTACACTGACTCGCAAAGAATTTAATATCTCTCTGCTTACATTTTCTAAAACACAGGAATAGACATTAAAAATGTATAGAATGAAACATGTTGAATCAGCAGCAGTGGTAGCTTGTTTAAGGAAATGAACAAACAGAAAAAGGATCCAAAACGAAGCACCACTTCTAAAGTGCAGTCTGTGTCTCTGGCTTTTTAAATGACCACCTTGAATATCTTCATTCTTGTATCTCAAACATTGTTCCTGGCACACAGGAAGTCAGTAATATATAAAATAATGTTTTAGTGAAAAAATAAGAATAAAGGACAACTTTGGAAAGAAGCAGCATAGAAAGATGGGTGGGTGTTTCACTTCTAGTTCCTGAATGGCCCTGTAAATTGAGAATGGTCATCAGCCTCCCAGCCTCTCTGGCTAAGGCAATTCAACATGGAATCTCTCTTCCACGTGGTGGCATTGCTCACCTAATTGTACATACCATTGAACAGGAGCAAGTAGATGAGTTGGCTTTTTTCCCCTAACTGTTTTAAAGGTTAAATAAGAATTTTACTAGGCCAGAGCCAGAACGTGCAGCTTAGGGAACAAAGATCCCAGCTTTCCTCAGTGACGTATCACCAGGTAGGTAGGTTCCTTAGTATTGAAATCACGAGGTCAGAAATGTACCTACCTCTGTGATGAGAGACCCATAAAAGATGGTGCAATAAAAAAGAGGCTGCCAGGCTTCCCTAGTGGTCTAGTGGTTCAGAATCCACCTGCCAAGGCAGGGGACATGGGTTTGATCCCTGGTTCGGGAAGATCCCACATGCTTTGGGGCAACTAAGCCATTGTGCCTAGAGTCTGTGCTCCACAACAAGAGAAGTCACTGCAGTGAGAAGCCTGCGCACCTCAGTGAGGAGTAGCCCCTGCTCACCTCAACTAGAGAAAACCCTCAAGCAGCAATGAAGACACAGGGCAGCCAAAAACAAATCTTTAAAAAAAAAGCTGCCTTTAGATTTCATAGCAGTGGAAAGCAAGGTAATAAATAGTGCAGTAGTTGCACATTCAGAGGCCCATAGGGGCTAGGTTGGGAGCAGAGTGTCAGAGAAGCTGGTCCCGCCATGGAGAATGCGGAACAGTGGGGACTGGTGAGTTCTAGGGCACCCATCCCATCTGAAGGCTGCATTTGATTGTTGCCATGCAGGAATGTGGGCTCCAGCATTACCAAACCTCTTCCACCCCAAAGAGAAGCCAGAAATCCAGGTATTTATACAGAACATCCAATTTAGAAATGTTGGCAGGGCTTTGTTTTTGTTGTTGTTGTTAATTTGTAAACATCATACTGTCTAAATAAAAGTTATTTGCAAGCCAGATACTAGCCACCAGTGTTATGCCCTCTGGTAAGTAGAAGGCTTGGAGTCCATTATCAGGGTCAGATTCTGCCTCTTGCCATGTTACAACTGTGCACTAAAGCAAGCTCTTAATTTTTGTTTTTTTGATTCCAAGTGTGTTTATGTCTTCTCTCTTTTATTCTTTTTTTTTTTTTAAACTGTTATTTTATATTGGAGTACAGCCAATTAACAATGTTATGATGGTTTCAGGTCAACAGCAGAGGGACTCAGCCACACATATACATGAATCCATTGTCCAACTGACTGGCTCCAAATTGGGAAACAAGTATGTCAAGGCTGTATAGTGTCACCTTGCTTATTTAACTTATATGCAGAGTACATCATGTGAAATGCCAGACATCCAGCACAAGCTGGAATCAAGATTGCAGGGAGAAATATGAATAACCTCAGATACGCAGATGACACCACCCTTATGCCAGAAAGTGAAGAGGAACTAAATAGCCTCTTGATGAAAGTGAAAGAAGAGAGTGAAAGAGCTGGCTTAAAAGTCAACATTCCGAAAACTAAGATTATGGCATCCAGTCCCATCACCTGATGGCAAATAGATAAGGAAACAATGGAAACAGTGACAGACTTTATTTTTTGGGCTCCAAAATCACTGCAGATGGTGACTGCAGTCATGAAGTCAAAAGATGCTTGCTCCTTGAAAGAAAAACTATAACAAAGCTAGACAGCATATTAAAAAGCAGCAACAGTACTTTGACAACGAAGGTCCATCTAGTCAAAGCTATGGTTTTTCCAGTAGTCATGTATGGATGTGAGAGTTGGACCATAAAGAAGGCTGAATGCCGAAGAATTGATGCCTTTGAACTGTGGTGTTGGAGAAGACTCTTGAGAGTTCCTTGGATTGCAAGAAGATCAAACCAGTCAATCCTAATCAACCCTGAATATTCATGGGAAGGACTGACGCTGAAGCTCCAATACTTTGACCACCTGATGCAAAGAGCCAACGCATTAGAAGAGACCCTGATGCTGAGAAAGATTAAAGGCAGGAGAAGGGATGACAGAGGATGAGATGGTTGGATGGCATCACCAACTCAATGGACATGAGTTTGAGCAAACTTCAGGAGTTAGTGATGGACAGGGAAGCCTGGCGTGCTGCAGTCCAGGGGGTCGAAAAGAGTCAAGACATGACTGAGCGACTAAACTAAACTGATTCTCCCCCAAACTCCCCTCTCATCCAGGCTACCACATAAACTTAATGTCCTATAACAGTAAGTCCTAAAAAAAATCCTTCACACCCTCAGATTTCTCATGCCCAATGAGAATACCACTTCAAAATGTTATTAGAAGGAATAAATAATTAATGTAAATAGGCACAGGCCCTGACACCTATTGGGTACTCAAATCACAATATTCTTTCCCCACTTAGAGCATCAGAACACAGGTATACCATAAGTAATACTAGGATCAAATTCATTACCAGTCAAGAAGCATATGACATAGGAGTGCATGTACAGAGCTCTGTGCTCGGTTCTCTAGGGGCAGCAGTTCCCAACCTGTCAATTCAACAGCATCATCAAAATCAACCAGGAGTTGGGCTTCCCTAGTGGCTCAGTGGTAACGAATCCCCCTGCCAACTCGAGAGACGGGTTCGATCCCTGGTCTAGGAAGATCCCACATGTGGCAGGGCAACTAAGTTCATGTGCCACAATTACTGAGCCTGTGCTCTAGAGCCCAAATGCCACACGCCCTAGAGCTGGTGCTCTGCAACAAGAGAAGCCCATGCCCTGCAACTTGAGTGTAGCCCTCCTCTCTGAAGCTAGAGACAAGCCTGCATAGCAACGAAGACCCAGCACAGCCAAAAATAAATAAAACATTTTAAAAAATCAACTAGGAGTTTGTTAAACGTGCTTTTTCCAGAATTCCACCCACGTTGTCATGTAATATCTGTGCTCTCTGCCTGTTGACACACAGATTTATGAAATCATCTCCTTCCACGCAGTCCAAACTCTGCACTTTAGTAAGTTCTTGGGTGATTCTTTTGCAGCCGGTTGGCACTGTCCTGCAGACTGGTCATTTGTGGAAACCACCTCTTCAAAGAATGACTCAACTTCCAGTCTAATTGGGGAAGGATGGTATGCACATGCACACAAGTAAGGGGGATTGGTAGATATAATTGTCTTGGGTGAAGTGATGGTAGACAATAGCTGTGGCAGAGTACTTAAGGAAAATCATATAGGAAGGGGGAGTGAGCTATGCCATGAAACAGGTCTCTCTTTTTTCCCCAACTTTTTGTTTTGTATTGGGCTATAGCTGATTATACACCAATTATAAGAAAGCCTTCCTCAGCAATCAATGCAAAGAAATAGAGGAAAACAACAGCATGGGAAAGACTAGAGATCTCTTCAAGAAAATTAGAGATACCAAGGGAACATTTCATGCAAGGATGAGCACAATATAGGACAGAAACAGTATGAACTTAACAGAAGCAGAAGATATTAAGAAGAGGTGGCAAAAATACACAGAAGAATTATACAAAAAAGATCTTCATGACCCAGATAACCACAATGGTGTGATCACTCACCTAGAGCCAGACATCCTGGAACAAGAAGTCAAATGGGCCTTAGGAAGCATCACTACGAACAAAGTTAGTGGAGGTGATGGATTCCAGTTGAGCTATTTCAAATCCTAAAAGATGATGCTGTGAAAGTGCTGCACTCAATATGTCAGCAAATCTGGGAAACTCAGCAGTGGCCACAGGATTGGAAAAGGTCAGTTTTCATTCCAATCCCAAAGAAAGGCAATGCCAAAGAATGTTCAAACTACCGTACAATTGCACTCATCTCACATGCTAGCAAAGTGATGCTCAAAATTCTCTAAGCCAGGCTTCAAGAGTACATAAACCATGAACTTCCAGATGTTGAAGCTGGATTTAGAAAAGGCAGAGGAACCAGAGATCAAATTGCAAACATCTGCTGGATCATAGAAAGAGCAGGAGAGTTCTAGAAAAACATATACTTTTGCTTTACTGACTACGCCAAAGCCTTTGACTGTGTGGATCACAACAAACTGTGGAAAATTCTTAAAGAGACAGGAATACCAGACCACCTCACCTGCCTCCTGAGAAATCTGTATGCAGGTCAAGAAGCAGCCATTAGAAATGGACATGGAACAACAAACTGGTTCCAAATCAAGTACATCAACGCTGTATATTGTCACCCTGCTTATTCAACTTATATGCAGAGTACATCATGAGAAATGCCAGACATCCAGCACAAGCTGGAATCAAGATTGCTGAGAGAAATATCAATAACCTCAGATACCCAGATGACATGACCCTTATGGCAGTAAGCGAAGAAGAAGTAAAGAGCCTCTTGATGAAAGTGAAAGAGGAGAGTGAAAAAGTTGACTTAAAACTGAACATTCAGAAAACCAAGATCATGGCATCTGGTCCCATCACTTCATGGCAAACAGATGGGGAAACAATGGAAAGAGTGAGAGACTTTAGTTTTTCGGGCTCCAAAATCACTGCAGATGGTGACTGCAGCAATGAAATTAAAAGACGCTTGCTCCTTGGAAGAAAAGCTGTGACCAACCTAGACAGCATATTAAAAAGCAGAGACATTACCAACAAAGGTCCAAAGAATTGATGCTTTTGAACTGTGGTGTTGGAGAAGACTCTTAAGAGTCCCTTCGACTGCAAGGAGATCCAACCAGTCCATCCTAAAGGAAATCACTCCTGAATATTCATTGGAAGGACTGATGCTGACGCTGAAACTCCAATACTTTGGCCACCTGATGCGAAGAACTGACTCATTGGAAAATATCCTGATGCTGGGAAAGATTGAAAGCAGGAGGAGAAGGAGGCAACAGAGGATGAGACGGTGGATGGTATCACTGACTCAATGGACACGCGTTTGAGTAAACTCCGGGACTGGTGATGGACAGGAAGGCCTGGTGAACTGCAGCAGTCCGTGGGGTCACAAAGAGTTGGACATGACTGAGCAACTGAACTGACTGACAGAAAGTGCGTGGGAAGCATAGTAGATTATAACAAGCAGGAGAAACCATGTTGTAAAGGCCTTGATGCTGGTGTGGTTGCAAAACACGGTTTTCATTACATACACACTGATCTGAGACCTTTTAAACAAATTTGTACTTGCTGTAACAACTTTCTCTCTTTCAAATACCCAATTGACTTCAGCTGAAATTTCTCTTGGTGCTGAACTTTGGACTTTACCTCAAGCCCAAGAGGAATGCAGATGGAAACCAGGCTTCAAGTGCTTCAAAAAGTTCACAGGGGAAAATAAAAGGAACCAGGCAGGAGGTGGAGGGAAACTTAGGAGAACCGTGGAAAGGGAGGAGAAATGCATGCCAGAGGAAAGAGCCTGCTCAGCGTAGCTGGGAGAACAGAGGAGAGGAGGATCCAGAGAGAAAGGGGGCTGGTGGCGGCACCTAAACCCTTTGGGGGCCCCTTTGAGGGCAGACATGTGCAGCTCTTCATAGAAGGAACCTCTGCCCTGGTGCCTAAGCCCCAGCCCTCACTGGGGTTTATAGAGAGGAGGCCTTCATGTTGAACCTTGTGGGGAGCGTCCCCAGGATGGATCAGGAGACACCTGTCGTCAGCAGGGCAGCTCTGGCCCCTAGTCCAGGGCCATTGTCTTCACTGACACCACAGAAAACAATGTTGCTCTGCTTCCTGCAGGATTGTGTGACTTGGGTGGGTCCCTCAACTCCTCTGGCCTCAGTTTCCTTGTGAATCATGAAGGGTTTGCCAGAGGTCATTAGTTCTTCAGCTTTTATTTTGAAACAACACTGGGGCAGAACCCTTTCGGCCAACTGCATTTTACCTGCAGGCCCTATATATCACTAAAGCAGGTGAGGTTGGAGGTGCTCAGGTGGAAGTGACGGTCAAGGGTAGCGACCGTCCTGCTCAAGGACGGTTGAACAACTTTTGAGAGCTCTGGATCGATGTTCCACAAGGCCCCACGGGTACTAAAGCATTCAGGAAGCCCATCATGGGGGTTCCCTGGTGGTCCAGGGACTCAGACTCATGCTTTCACTGCCTCAGCCCTGGGTTCAGTCTCCGGTTGGGGAACTGTGCAAGCCAGACTGCACAGCCAGAGAAAGGAAAGAAAGAAAGAAAACCGATCATGATGCAGTGCTGATCCCCAGAGAATGGTCCCCAGCAACAGTGCTGTCAAACCCAAGTTCCGGAGCCTGGCACTGAGGCTAAACAAACCAAAACATCGGAGTCGGAGTTTGGAGCAGAGAGAGAGTTCAGTCACTCAGTCGTGTCCGAATCTTTGCAACCCCATGGACTGCAGCACACCAGGCCTCCCTGTCCATCACCAACTCCCGGAGCTTACTCAAACTCATGTCCATCGAGTCAGTGATGCCATCCAACCATCTCATCCTCTGCCGTCCCCTTCTCCTCCCACCTTCAATCTTTCCTAGCATCGGGGTCTTTTCCAATGAGTCAGTTCTTTGCATCAGGTGGTCAAAGTATTGGAGTTTCAGCTTCAGCATCAGTCCTTCCAATGAATATTCAGGACTGATTTCCTTTTGGAGCAGAGAAAGTTTTATTGATAGGATGGCAACCAAGAAGATGGGAGGGTAGGTTTGTCTCAGATCCACTTTACTGGCTGGCCTGGGCCTGAGGTTTATAGGGATAAAAAGGAGGGGGTCTCAGGGTGAGTGATCATCTTGTATCAGTCCTCTGATTGGTGCCTGGTGAGGTAACATCGTGAGGTTTCACAAGAAAACACCAACCACCTGGTTCCAAGCAGCCTGGGGTCTTTGTGCTTGTGGTCAGCATGAAGTCACCTTCCTCCACCGGATGTGGGTCTCAGTTTCTGCAGAACAACTCCAAGCTGTGAGTCAGATTTTCATTTATAATTGTGACTCTGTGCATGTGCTCAGTCGTGTCCAACTCTGCAACCCCTGGACTGTAGCCCACCAGGCTCCTCTGCCCATGGGGATTTTCTAGGCAAGAATACTGGAGTGGGTTGCCATTTCCTGCTCCAGGGGATCTTCCTGACCCAGGGATCTAACCTGAGTCTCCAGCATCGGCAGGCGGATTCTTTACTGCTGAGCCACCTGGGGATCCCATGTGTGATTAGGACTCTGTTTTATAGCTGAACTATTATTTCCTGATCGCTTTCCCTCTGTTTCTGCGTTCCGTCAGTTCCCTAATTAGTAACTGCTTGAATCTGCTCTTAAGAACTCAGGGAGAAAAAAAAAAAAAAAGAACTCAGGGAAGGCCTGAGACCACAGCCTTTTTCTATTGGGTTGAACAAAATTTTTGTTTGGGTTTTTCTGTTACCTTAACTTTTTGGCCAAGCCAACACAAACAAGAAATGAGAGGGTGGTGGGGCTGGGGGCATGGAGAATTCCCTGGCAGACCAGTGGTTAGGACTCTGAGCTTTTACTGAGGGCCTGGATTCAATCCCTGGTTGGGAACTAAGGTACCACAGTCGCATGGCACAACCAAAAAAGAAAAAGAGACAGGGTGCTTTTGCACCCACGAGGGCCCCATAGGGTCCCGCTCAATTTCAACAGGAGAGCATTCTCCTTTGTCTGCTGGAAATGACCGTGCCAGCAGAGTGGGCCTCTCCAAAGCCATTCTGCTTCTCTCGGTACATCTGGGCAGGGAGGGAGGGCCAGCCAGCCAGGGTGAAGGCCAGGCGGCTTCCCTCCCTGCAGAGACCCCTGGAGCAGGCGGGGGCAGGGCACCTGTGGACCCAGCCCCGGGGCCTTGGCCCGTCGTGCCACCTGGAGAACGTCCCAGCTGCCACTCCCTGTTTGCAGAGCTCCCAGTGGCTTGGAGCTGCAAATAAACATCCTCTCACTTTGGGAGAGATGGGAAAGGGCGAGGACAGATTATCACTCATCCATCAAATGTTTATTGAGTTCCTGCGTGCGTGCATACTCGGTTGTGTCCAACTCTCTGCGACCCCGTGGACTATAACCCACTGGGTTTCTCTGTCCATGGGATTCTCCAGGCACGAGTACTGGAGTGGGTTGCCATTTCCTACTCCAAGCAATGTTCCTGACCCAGGGATTGAATCTGAGTCTCTTGCGTCTCCTGCATTGACAGGCAGAGTCTTTACCATGGCGCCACCTGGGAAGCCCTATTAAGTACCTACTCTGTGGCATAAAAGATAGTCCTCTGCTTGGAATCAGGAGAGAAGGTGAAGAAAGCACTGAGCCACAGAATGGACATGTACTGTTGCCAGACCCCAAGCTATGCCTGTTTTGTTCATTATTTATTGCTCACCACAGCTCTGTTAGGGATGCACTATCATCTCTTTTTATAAATGAGGAACCACAATCAGTGAGATTACAGTATCATGACAATCACTGAATCAGAAACTGAACGTGAACTGCTCTCACAACTGATAACACTTATGCAAATGCAAAGTATTATTGTTCTGTAAGGAGAGGAAGTAGGTGTCCTGCAAGCAACCCCTCTTCCTGGAAGATGGAAAACTTTCAGGAGCTAACAGCCACACAGTGACTCTTGAGGGAGACTGTCGTCCTAGCTTTGTTCTCGTCACCTCTGGTGGCCCAGGGACTTTAGGAGCCAGACAGATGGAGGAAGCGGTGTACAAGGGGCGGTGGGACCAGGGAGGGGGAAAGGATGGACTCTGGGGCGGGTCAAGGCCACGAGCTCCAAACTGGACTTCGGAGCGTCTGATAGGTTCTTATCAGGGATTTAGCAGGGATGTGATGGTGTCAGAGGCAGGGTGGGAAAGACCAGGATTGAGTGATCTAGTTTCAGGAAGGCAGCCGCCAGCCACGGAAGCCATGAGAATCCCATGTTCCCCACGGGCCCCCTGCCAGACGGGCTACCTGAGAGGCCGACCCACTGAGGACAATGCCTCCTCCTCCCTTCAGCTGGGGCCTTTTCCTTCCTGGCCTTTCCTGGGAAGAGAGGGAAAACAATCGAGCCTGACCGTTTACACCCAGGTATTCGCACCCACAAGCCTGGGCTTCTAAACCGAACACCACATGTCCATCCGGCCACCACCGCGGGCCAATCGCACAGCAAGCAGACTCTGCAGCTGCCTTCCATTCGATTCTGATTGTGCTGAGTCCCAGCACGGCAGCTCATTGTCTTTCTCTCCAGGGTTTATGGGGCCCAACTTTGGTTTTCTCATCTCTCCACTATGATGATGAAGACACGTCAAGCCTCAATCCAGAACTCATATCAGGACTTCCCTGGTAGTCCAGTGGCTAAAACTCGATGCTCCCAATTCATGGAGCCTGGGTTTGATCCCTGGTCAGGGAACTGGATCCCACACACCACAGCTAAGACCTGGCACAGCCAAATAAGTGAAAAATATACACAAAACTCATATACATCGAGAGAGAGAAAGAGAAGTGGAAAGAGAAAGCATGGCTAATTTGGACCCTGGGGACATAAGCAGTATAAATTTGGAGGGAAATCTCAATGCCCTAGCTGTTTAGGAAAGAACTGTTAAAGCTGAGGGTCTGCTGTGCTGCCCAGGGAACATTCTGGAAGTGGCAGCACGGTTACAATACCTGGAAAAGGCTTGAATGAAATGTTTCATCTAATCCTCTTTGCAGGTTAGTTTGTTGAGGAAACCATTTCCTCATTTAGACCACAGAGCAGCCTCCTCCCGTTCCCTGGAACTTGAACTATCATCAAATTCCACATGGCAGCCTCTGTGACCTGGCTTCTGGGCTGGCTGTGGCTGGCCTGGCCAAAGCAGCCTTGGGCTCAATGAAGTTTACACTCTGAATTTGCAGGTTGCATTGGATCATACTTTTCTTTTAAATGTTATTTATTTTTTGGTCTCACTGAGTCTTCATTGGTGCCCACAGGCTTTTTCTAGTTGCAGTGAGTGGGGGCCACTCTTCGGTGTGGTGTGTGGGCTGCTCATCGCAGTGGCTTCTCTTGTTGCAGAGCACAGGCTCTAGGCGCGTGGGTTTCAGTAGTTGCGGCTCCTGGGCTCCAGCACACGGGCTCAGTAGTCATGGCGCATGGTCTTAGTTGCTCCAGGGCATGTGGCATCTTCCCAGACCAAGGATTGAACCCGTGTGCCCTGCATTGGCAGGCAGATTCTTACTCACTGTGCCACCAGCAGTCCTGGATCTTACCCTTACCACTCTTTCCCACTCTGTCTACTCACTGATGGCAGCCTTCTGAGGGTATCTAGATGTGACTTGAACAAGTCCTTTTAGCGACTTCCCTGGTGTTCCAGCAGCTAAGACTCCTGGCTCCCAATGCAGGGGGCCTAGGTTTGGTCCCTTATCAGGGAACTAGATCCCGCATGCTGCAACTAAAGATTCTACATGCCACAACTAAATGGATCCCACGTGCTACAGCTAAGACCCAGTGCAGCCAAATAAATAAATATTGAAAACAAAACAGGGACTCTCCTGGTTGTCCAGTGGCTAAGACTCTGAGCTGTCAATAGTGGGGCCCTGGGTTTGATCCTTGGTCGGGGAACTAGATCCCATATCCACAACTAAGACCCTGCCCTGCCAAATAAATAAAAGTAGGTATTTCAAAACAAAGCAAAACAAAGCTAGTCCTTTCAGCCGCCACGTGGTACCCACTGAGCAGGACCTCTTGATTTTTCAGGCACTGCTCATCCAACACCAGGACAGCCTCTCCCAGGCCTCCCCTCACACACCGGGGCGCCAGGATCGGAGTCTCCCACTGGTCCCTTCTATTTACTAGATCCTTCCCAAAGCAGAGCTGTTTTCCCCCGCATTCGTGTTTGGGTGTGTCTCACTGAAAACGCGAGGAGTTGTAGGAACTGTAGATAGACATTCTTTATTCACAGCAGCAAGGCCGACATGCTGTATTCTCTCCTGGCTGATCCAGCGGACACAGCCCTGTGTGCCAAGGGCTTTTCGGGTGGTGTTTGTGTAGGCAGGGTGCCCCTGCGCAGGGCTACAAATGATCTCAGTAAAGTCACCGTTTACAGACTATGGGAGGAGAATGCGAGAACGTGGGCAGAAAGCCCGACCACCGCCATTTTGGCGGCCTCTTATTTCCCTCCAGGGTCAAAGTGCTCTTCCCGTTATTTTAGGCCACTTCCCTTCCCCTTATGACCCCAGTGCGAATCTCAGAAGCTTGCTGATAGATGCAACACTGAACTCCGAGCCCCTCTGAATTCTACAAGTCAGAGACTTCGCTTGGACCCAGCAAGTCACAGCCGCTTGTCACACTTGTCACACCCAACGCCTCTCCCCTAAGAGAGGTTCCTCCCGGGAAACCGCTGGGGACAGACCAGGACCCTCCCACCACCCTCCAACCAGCCCCAATGTGACTCAACCCGCGACTGCGTGTGAAGTCAGAGCTTAAACTAGACCTGAAACCCCAATTTGACCTGCAGCCTCCTGGAGCCTGGTCAGGCCTGCAGGATGGAGAAGAAGAGCATCTGAGGGGCCACAAATTGGGAACGGGTTTCACTGGGGGAAAACCCGCAATGCTGGGGAACAGTGGTAGGCAGGGATCAAGCACCTCTATGCCCGGGGCCCACATATGGAAACAGCTGCTCAAACTATAACAAAACCAGGCTGATTGTGTCAGTCGCTGAAGGAAAGTCTGCATGAATAGAGCTCGGAAGACCAGGCTTATCTCTCAGGATTGCCCAATGGGCAAAGTAAATATTTAGTCCCAGCCCTGGAATGGTGCCTCCTAATTCTGTGCTGTGCTATCATTTTTCCCTTTATTCACTCACCCTGCCAACATTTGCTGCCAGTCCCACCCTCCATGGCCAGCCCTGGCCTGGCACCACCATCCTCCGATGGCTCAGACAGGATCCTCCTGTTCTCTTCCCGTAGGGCATGTTGTTGGAGAAGGTGGGCAGCAGAGACTAGCAAGGCTTCACAAAGGAATCACTTTTAAGCCGGCTTTTGGCTGCCGTGTGACCCTCATGAGATGCAAGTCACAAACAGGGGAGGGACAGGAAGAGCCTTCCAGATCTAGGGAACAGCACGTGTCCCCAAGGCTCTGGCTGGACTGGTGGTTTCTACACTCAAGCTTAAGCACTGAATTCAAGCAAGGACTGTAGGGTTTATGTGATATCTTTTGGAAACCCGTGAATGGACTTTTGGGCCAACCCAATAGATGGGGTGGCCACTCACTGTCTGGGAAGGGGTGAGCTTCCCTACCTCGCTGAGCCTTGGTTTCCTTCAGAAAAGTGATGGTAAGAGAGGGTGCTTGAAGATCAGATTGTCTTGGGTCCAAATCCTACTAGCCATCCCTGGGTCCCTGTCTTTCACTTCTTTATCTGGAAAGTGGAGAACATACCCATTTCAGAAGCTAAGGATTGAGATAGTATGTCAAATCCTTCCATCTGTGTAAAACGTTGGCTGCTCTGATTATACTGTTGATATTTGTGTACAGTTGGGAGCAGCAATCCCTGCCCCAGGGTCCTTCCCAGCAAATATTGATTGAAAGCCTACTGCACGCTCTGTACTATTTGGATGTTTGATGGCCCCAGGAAGCCCAAGCAATTGTGTGTGCAGGATGTTTACTAAGGTTTGCCTTGAGGACCAACACTGGGGGTGGGAGGAGATGGAGCCAGGGATCCTAAAGAGAGAATTGGGGTGGTCGTGCAGGTGCAATGCTGACCTCGATGGGTCACCACGGAAAGCTCCTTGCGGGTCACTGTAAATGGGGCCTGCCCTTTACCTGCACCGCCTGCCCCCCGCCCCGCCCCGAACCCTGTTGGCCAGTCAATGGCTGGGGATCTGCAGAGAGGAGTGTGACCTTGAGCAAAGAGGCCTCTCCTCCCTGGAGCGGCCAAAGGCTGAAGATGTCCGAACTCTGACAGCACTCAGAGCTGGGACTCGCTGTTCCTAGATGAGGCCCCTGCCCTGAGCCGCACATCACAGTGTCCCCATGAGCAGGAAGCAAAAACAGATGAAAATCCCCTGCTGTCCTGAAGCAGTTGTTCTAGTGGGAGTTGAAGTTCTAAAGGTTGCTGTCAGGATGAGATGAGATAATAGGTGTAAAGTACCTTTCAAAGGGCCTTGCATAACAGAGTAGGCATGCAGACAGGGATAACGACAGATAGTTAAACAGATGGGGAGATTTCCAGGTGAAAGGACGGCAAGGAAGAGCCTCTAATGTGAATGGATGGAACTCAGAGTGTCTGGATCCTTCTCTGCCTGCACCCCAGGCTGTGACTTGGATGGGTGTTCCAACCCCGATGGGGTCCCGCGCTTCTTAAGCCTTTCCTCAGTTTGTAAATAAAACCCTGGCATCAGGTCCCACTGGACCCCACCCGAGCCGGCAGCCTGGCGCGGCCTGAGGGCTCCCTTCCGCCAGAGGTGGCTGGAATGATGGGCGGGAGCCTGGCTGCAGGAAGGGAGTCCTGGCACGCTCTCTGGAGGGGGGCTCTGGCAGAGACCAAGGAGATAAAGAGATTTCCCTGGCAGAGACCAGGGAGATAAAGAGATTTCCCTGGCACCGGCCTCTCCCTGGTTGTCCGGGAACGGTGGGGAGGAAATCCACTGACAGAAGGGCCTGCTCTGACGCCCTCCAGGGCTGAGCCAGCTGCCCTCCCCTTGAGAGCCAGATGAAACACAGTCAGGTCTTCAGGGAGGGGAAGCCCACTGATCAATCTGCTCGCAGTTACCAGGGCTGTGGGCCCCTGGAGGCAGAGGGAAGCCGGCCAGGAGACGGAAGTGGGTGGTCTTCAAGAAGGAATTCATAGGGCCTGGACTCCATCTCAGGCCTGTCTGTGCTGATCGTGCTTGGCCACCTCTCCAGTGGACTCTGAACTCTCTGCTTAGTGCCTGTGGGAACAACAATGGAAGGATAAGACCCCCTCCGGACAGGGGAACCTTGAAGATCATATCCAGGTTACTCATCACCTAAGAGAAAACAGACACTAATCACCCCTGCCTCTGGACAGTATCTATCAGAATGTAGGCACAGGCTTATCGGTTATTAACTGGTTGGAATGTAACCGTGGGCTTATTGATTATTAACTGTTTGAACACATAACATGTGAATGATGGAGTTATTGTGATTGTATTTACCCTTCCTTTGTAAGCATCAAGGGATTGGGGTGGTGGGTTTGGACACGTACACATGGGTTATAAAAGATTTTCACAAATGCTGGTCGGGGTCCTGGGCTAAGAGGAGACTCTGCCTTGGGCCCACCGGTGTAATAAACTGCACTCCACTATCTGCATTGTCCTTCTGAGTGAGTTTGTTTCCTGGAAAGCATGGCTATAACAGTCTCAGCCTCTTCGTCCCTCTTTTTTTCTTTTTTCCCTTTCTGTCTTGTCCCTCTTTTGTCCACCCTTTTCTCTTGGCCTCAGTTTCCCAGGTGGGATGAGGGAAGGGCCATCAGACCCAGTAAACCCAAATATGTGACACAGATAAACAACAATGATAACGTAAGCGTGAAATGAAAGTCGCTCTGTCATGTCCGACTCTTTGTGACCCCGTGGACTGCAGTCCATAGAATTCTTCAGGTCAGAATACTGGAGTGGGTAGCTGCTTTCTTCTCCAGGGGATCTTCCCAAACCAGGGGTAAAACCCTGGTCTCCTGTGCTATAGGCAGATTCTTTATCAGCTGAGCCCCCAGGGAAGCCTAATGTAGGGGTGCCCCATGCAACTTGGGAGGGAAAGGCTAAAATGTATTTGTTGTTTATCTGAAATTCACATCTGTCTGGCAGCCCTAGGCAGGTGCCGACCCTGTGCTGGGGGAGGCCTGCAGCAAATCCGGATAGGAGGGGCGCCCTGGGACAGCAGGGACAGAGCCAGAGCTGAAGGGAGAGATGTGTCAGAGGGCCTGGGGGTGAGTTCACAGCTCCTGGGGAAGGACCGCAGGAAAGTGAAATGGGAAGCCAGTGCCCAGGCCCTCTCAGTCCCACAGCAGGGAAGCAGACTGCCTTCTGACCTCACCTGACGAGGCAGGGACAGGAAGGACAGCTGCGGGGCAGCCCGGGCCTCCACTGGCCCCCTGGCTCCTGCTGATGCTGGCGTGAGTGTCCCTAGTGACCCTGGCAATGCTGGGCAAAGGTGGGCTGGGAGGTCTGACTCCGTGAACTGTTCTGTGGATGAGTGAGATGGGGCAGGGGGCTGGGGGATGCCCCTGAGTGTCTGAGCAAAGGGGCAGACACCGTGTGTGTGTGTGTGTGTGTGTGTGTGTGTGTGTGTGTGTGTGTGTGTGTGTGCGCGTGTGTGCTGTGAGGTGGGGGAGATCCTCCCTTAGGTAGGAGTGACACGGGTCCCCCACCATACACCAGCTGCTGACCCCAGAGGCGAACCAGTGCTTCTGCCCTTGGAATTCCAACCTCTGCTTCCCATTCTCTACCTCGGTCCCTGGAAGCAGCCAGTTTTTTCCCCATCTGTAGGCCTTACCCATTCTTTAATGCTCTCTAATAATAATAAAAACATAATAGAGACTTCCTGGTGGTCCAGTGGCTGGGCCCCCACTCTCCTAATGCAGGGGGCCTGAGTTGGATCCCTAGTCAGGGAATAGATGCCACAAGCGACAACTAAGATTTTGCATGCTGCAAGTAAA